>NW_026700780.1:0-24271 GCF_030435755.1 Ochotona princeps | reverse complement strand
TTTTCACACTCTATGCTTAGTGCCCTTTGAGTGCATTATCTAGGAATGAACCTGGTAGAGCATCCCACACAAACGAATGCTCCACATGCGGGATTCACATGCCACCAACTCCACATTCTCAGGCAACTTCAGCGCCACAGCCGTTTTCAGATAGCCCTCAATGCAAAGGCTCTAGACGCAAATATTGGTGTGAGAGCTAATTCAATCAAGGAAACACTGCATGTTGGTGAAGGGCATATTGAAGAAGGATCAGCCGAGTGGTTCTTGTGCGAGAACAACTCCATTTGGCTCACTAACTTCACACACCATCAGGCTTCCAAGCAGCTCTCAAGGAAACTCAGTTTTCACACTCTAGGCTTAGTGCCCTTTGAGTGCATTATCTAGGAATGAACCTGGTAGAGCATCCCACACAAACGAATGCTCCACATGCGGGTTTCACATGCCACCAACTCCACATTCTCAGGCAACTTCAGCGCCACAGCCGTTTTCAGATAGCCCTCAATGCAAAGGCTCTAGACGCAAATATTGGTGTGAGAGCTAATTCAATCAAGGAAACACTGCATGTTGGTGAAGGGCATATTGAAGAAGGATCAGCCGAGTGGTTCTTGTGGGAGAACAACTCCATTTGGCTCACTAACTTCACACACCATCAGGCTTCCAAGCAGCTCTCAAGGAAACGCAGTTTTCACACTCTATGCTTAGTGCCCTTTGAGTGCATTATCTAGGAATGAACCTGGTAGAGCATCCCACACAAACGAATGCTCCACATGCGGGTTTCACATGCCACCAACTCCACATTCTCAGGCAACTTCAGAGCCGCAGCCGTTTTCAGATAGCCCTCAGATAGCCCTCCATGCAAAGGCTCTAGACGCAAATATTGGTGTGAGAGCTAATTCAATCAAGGAAACACTGCATGTTGGTGAAGGGCATATTGAAGAAGGATCAGCCGAGTGGTTCTTGTGGGAGAACAACTCCATTTGGCTCACTAACTTCACACACCATCAGGCTTCCAAGCAGCTCTCAAGGAAACTCAGTTTTCACACTCTATGCTTAGTGCCCTTTGAGTGCATTATCTAGGAATGAACCTGGTAGAGCATCCCACACAAACGAATGCTCCACATGCGGGTTTCACATGCCACCAACTCCACATTCACAGGCAACTTCAGCGCCACAGCCGTTTTCAGATAGCCCTCAATGCAAAGGCTCTAGACGCAAATATTGGTGTGAGAGCTAATTCAATCAAGGAAACACTGCATGTTGGTGAAGGGCATATTGAAGAAGGATCAGCCGAGTGGTTCTTGTGGGAGAACAACTCCATTTGGCTCACTAACTTCACACACCATCAGGCTTCCAAGCAGCTCTCAAGGAAACTCAGTTTTCACACTCTATGCTTAGTGCCCTTTGAGTGCATTATCTAGGAATGAACCTGGTAGAGCATGCCACACAAACGAATGCTCCACATGCGGGTTTCACATGCCACCAACTCCACATTCTCAGGCAACTTCAGCGCCACAGCCGTTATCAGATAGCCCTCAATGCAAGGGCTCTAGACGCAAATATTGGTGTGAGAGCTAATTCAATCAAGGAAACACTGCATGTTGGTGAAGGGCATATTGAAGAAGGATCAGCCGAGTGGTTCTTGTGGGAGAACAACACCATTTGGCTCACTAACTTCACAAACCATCAGGCTTCCAAGCAGCTCTCAAGGAAACTCAGTTTTCACACTCTATGCTTAGTGCCCTTTGAGTGCATTATCTAGGAATGAACCTGGTAGAGCATCCCACACAAACCAATGCTCCACATGCGGGTTTCACATGCCACCAACTCCACATTCTCAGGCAACTTCAGAGCCGCAGCCGTTTTCAGATAGCCCTCAATGCAACGGCTCTAGACGCAAATATTGGTGTGAGAGCTAATTCAATCAAGGAAACACTGCATGTTGGTGAAGGGCATATTGAAGAAGGATCAGCCGAGTGGTTCTTGTGGGAGAACGACTCCATTTGGCTCACTAACTTCACAAACCATCAGGCTTCCAAGCAGCTCTCAAGGAAACTCAGTTTTCACACTCTATGCTTAGTGCCCTTTGAGTGCATTATCTAGGAATGAACCTGGTAGAGCATTCCACACAAACGAATGCTCCACATGCGGGTTTCACATGCCACCAACTCCACATTCTCAGGAAACTTCAGCGCCACGGCCGTTTTCAGATAGCCCTCAATGCAAAGGCTCTAGACGCAAATATTGGTGTGAGAGCTAATTCAATCAAGGAAACACTGCATGTTGGTGAAGGGCATATTGAAGAAGGATCAGCCGAGTGGTTCTTGTGGGAGAACAACTCCATTTGGCTCACTAACTTCACAAAACCATCAGGCTTCCAAGCAGCTCTCAAGGAAACTCAGTTTTCACACTCTATGCTTAGTGCCCTTTGAGTGCATTATCTAGGAATGAACCTGGTAGAGCATCCCACACAAACGAATGCTCCACATGCGGGTTTCACATGCCACCAACTCCACATTCTCAGGCAACTTCAGAGCCGCAGCCGTTTTCAGATAGCCCTCAATGCAAAGGCTCTAGACGCAAATATTGGTGTGAGAGCTAATTCAATCAAGGAAACACTGCATGTTGGTGAAGGGCATATTGAAGAAGGATCACCCGAGTGGTTCTTGTGGGAGAACAACTCCATTTGGCTCACTAACTTCACAAACCATCAGGCTTCCAAGCAGCTCTCAAGGAAACTCAGTTTTCACACTCTATGCTTAGTGCCCTTTGAGTGCATTATCTAGGAATGAACCTGGTAGAGCATCCCACACAAACGAATGCTCCACATGCGGGTTTCACATGCCACCAACTCCACATTCTCAGGCAACTTCAGAGCCGCAGCCGTTTTCAGATAGCCCTCAATGCAAAGGCTCTAGACACAAATATTGGTGTGAGAGCTAATTCAATCAAGGAAACACTGCATGTTGGTGAAGGGCATATTGAAGAAGGATCAGCCGAGTGGTTCTTGTGGGAGAACAACTCCATTTGGCTCACTAACTTCACACACCATCAGGCTTCCAAGCAGCTCTCAAGGAAACTCAATTTTCACACTCTAGGCTTAGTGCCCTTTGAGTGCATTATCTAGGAATGAACCTGGTAGAGCATCCCACACAAACGAATGCTCCACATGCGGGTTTCACATGCCACCAACTCCACATTCACAGGCAACTTCAGCGCCACAGCCGTTTTCAGATAGCCCTCAATGCAAAGGCTCTAGACGCAAATATTGGTGTGAGAGCTAATTCAATCAAGGAAACACTGCATGTTGGTGAAGGGCATATTGAAGAAGGATCAGCCGAGTGGTTCTTGTGGGAGAACAACTCCATTTGGCTCACTAACTTCACACACCATCAGGCTTCCAAGCAGCTCTCAAGGAAACTCAGTTTTCACACTCTATGCTTAGTGCCCTTTGAGTGCATTATCTAGGAATGAACCTGGTAGAGCATGCCACACAAACGAATGCTGCACATGCGGGTTTCACATGCCACCAACTCCACATTCACAGGCAACTTCAGCGCCACAGCCGTTTTCAGATAGCCCTCAATGCAAAGGCTCTAGACGCAAATATTGGTGTGAGAGCTAATTCAATCAAGGAAACACTGCATGTTGGTGAAGGGCATATTGAAGAAGGATCAGCTGAGTGGTTCTTGTGGGAGAACAACTCCATTTGGCTCACTAACTTCACACACCATCAGGCTTCTAAGCAGCTCTCAAGGAAACTCAGTTTTCACACTCTATGCTTAGTGCCCTTTGAGTACCTAGGACTGAAATGAAGCTTGGTCAGCATCCCACACAAACGAATGCACAACATGCGGGTTTCACATGCCACCAACTCCACATTGACAGGCAACTTCAGCTCCACAGCCATTTTCAGATAGCCCTCAATGCAAAGGCTCTAGACGCAAATATTGGTGTGAGAGCTAATTCAATCAAGGAAACACTGCATGTTGGTGAAGGGCATATTGAAGAAGGATCAGCCGAGTGGTTCTTGTGGGAGAACAACTCCATTTGGCTCACTAACTTCACACACCATCAGGCTTCCAAGCAGCTCTCAAGGAAACTCAGTTTTCACACTCTATGCTTAGTGCCCTTTGAGTGCATTATCTAGGAATGAACCTGGTAGAGCATACCACACAAACGAATGCTCCACATGCGGGTTTCACATGCCACCAACTCCACATTCTCAGGCAACTTCAGCGCCACAGCCGTTTTCAGATAGCCCTCCATGCAAAGGCTCTAGACGCAAATATTGGTGTGAGAGCTAATTCAATCAAGGAAACACTGCATGTTGGTGAAGGGCATATTGAAGAAGGATCAGCCGAGTGGTTCTTGTGGGAGAACAACTCCATTTGGCTCACTAACTTCACACACCATCAGGCTTCTAAGCAGCTCTCAAGGAAACTCAGTTTTCACACTCTATGCTTAGTGCCCTTTGAGTACCTAGGACTGAAATGAAGCTTGGTGAGCATCCCACACAAACGAATGCTCCACATGCGGGTTTCAGATGCCACCAACTCCACATTGACAGGCAACTTCAGCGCCACAGCCATTTTCAGATAGCCCTCAATGCAAAGGCTCTAGACGCAAATATTGGTGTGAGAGCTAATTCAATCAAGGAAACACTGCATGTTGGTGAAGGGCATATTGAAGAAGGATCAGCCGAGTGGTTCTTGTGGGAGAACAACTCCATTTGGCTCACTAACTTCACACACCATCAGGCTTCCAAGCAGCTCTCAAGGAAACTCAGTTTTCACACTCTATGCTTAGTGCCCTTTGAGTGCATTATCTAGGAATGAACCTGGTAGAGCATCCCACACAAACGAATGCTCCACATGCGGGTTTCACATGCCACCAACTCCACATTCTCAGACAACTTCAGCGCCACAGCCGTTTTCAGATAGCCCTCAATGCAAAGGCTCTAGATGCAAATATTGGTGTGAGAGCTAATTCAATCAAGGAAACACTGCATGTTGGTGAAGGGCATATTGAAGAAGGATCAGCCGAGTGGTTCTTGTGGGAGAACAACTCCATTTGGCTCACTAACTTCACACACCATCAGGCTTCCAAGCAGCTCTCAAGGAAACTCAGTTTTCACACTCTATGCTTAGTGCCCTTTGAGTGCATTATCTAGGAATGAACCTGGTAGAGCATCCCACACAAACGAATGCTCCACATGCGGGTTTCACATGCCACCAACTCCACATTCTCAGGCAACTTCAGCGCCACAGCCGTTTTCAGATAGCCCTCCATGCAAAGGCTCTAGACGCAAATATTGGTGTGAGAGCTAATTCAATCAAGGAAACACTGCATGTTGGTGAAGGGCATATTGAAGAAGGATCAGCCGAGTGGTTCTTGTGGGAGAACAACTCCATTTGGCTCACTAACTTCACACACCATCAGGCTTCCAAGCAGCTCTCAAGGAAACTCAGTTTTCACACTCTATGCTTAGTGCCCTTTGAGTGCATTATCTAGGAATGAACCTGGTAGAGCATCCCACACAAACGAATGCTCCACATGCGGGTTTCACATGCCACCAACTCCACATTCTCAGGCAACTTCAGCGCCACAGCCGTTTTCAGATAGCCCTCAATGCAAAGGCTCTAGACGCAAATATTGGTGTGAGAGCTAATTCAATCAAGGAAACACTGCATGTTGGTGAAGGGCATATTGAAGAAGGATCAGCCGAGTGGTTCTTGTGGGAGAACAACTCCATTTGGCTCACTAACTTCACACACCATCAGGCTTCCAAGCAGCTCTCAAGGAAACTCAGTTTTCACACTCTATGCTTAGTGCCCTTTGAGTGCATTATCTAGGAATGAACCTGGTAGAGCATCCCACACAAACGAATGCTCCACATGCGGGTTTCACATGCCACCAACTCCACATTCTCAGGCAACTTCAGAGCCGCAGCCGTTTTCAGATAGCCCTCCATGCAAAGGCTCTAGACGCAAATATTGGTGTGAGAGCTAATTCAATCAAGGAAACACTGCATGTTGGTGAAGGGCATATTGAAGAAGGATCAGCAGAGTGGTTCTTGTGGGAGAACAACTCCATTTGGCTCACTAACTTCACACACCATCAGGCTTCCAAGCAGCTCTCAAGGAAACTCAGTTTTCACACTCTATGCTTAGTGCCCTTTGAGTGCATTATCTAGGAATGAACCTGGTAGAGCATCCCACACAAACGAATGCTCCACATGCGGGATTCACATGCCACCAACTCCACATTCTCAGGCAACTTCAGCGCCACAGCCGTTTTCAGATAGCCCTCAATGCAAAGGCTCTAGACGCAAATATTGGTGTGAGAGCTAATTCAATCAAGGAAACACTGCATGTTGGTGAAGGGCATATTGAAGAAGGATCAGCCGAGTGGTTCTTGTGGGAGAACAACTCCATTTGGCTCACTAACTTCACACACCATCAGGCTTCCAAGCAGCTCTCAAGGAAACTCAGTTTTCACACTCTAGGCTTAGTGCCCTTTGAGTGCATTATCTAGGAATGAACCTGGTAGAGCATCCCACACAAACGAATGCTCCACATGCGGGTTTCACATGCCACCAACTCCACATTCTCAGGCAACTTCAGCGCCACAGCCGTTTTCAGATAGCCCTCAATGCAAAGGCTCTAGACGCAAATATTGGTGTGAGAGCTAATTCAATCAAGGAAACACTGCATGTTGGTGAAGGGCATATTGAAGAAGGATCAGCCGAGTGGTTCTTGTGGGAGAACAACTCCATTTGGCTCACTAACTTCACACACCATCAGGCTTCCAAGCAGCTCTCAAGGAAACGCAGTTTTCACACTCTATGCTTAGTGCCCTTTGAGTGCATTATCTAGGAATGAACCTGGTAGAGCATCCCACACAAACGAATGCTCCACATGCGGGTTTCACATGCCACCAACTCCACATTCTCAGGCAACTTCAGAGCCGCAGCCGTTTTCAGATAGCCCTCCATGCAAAGGCTCTAGACGCAAATATTGGTGTGAGAGCTAATTCAATCAAGGAAACACTGCATGTTGGTGAAGGGCATATTGAAGAAGGATCAGCCGAGTGGTTCTTGTGGGAGAACAACTCCATTTGGCTCACTAACTTCACACACCATCAGGCTTCCAAGCAGCTCTCAAGGAAACTCAGTTTTCACACTCTATGCTTAGTGCCCTTTGAGTGCATTATCTAGGAATGAACCTGGTAGAGCATCCCACACAAACGAATGCTCCACATGCGGGTTTCACATGCCACCAACTCCACATTCACAGGCAACTTCAGCGCCACAGCCGTTTTCAGATAGCCCTCAATGCAAAGGCTCTAGACGCAAATATTGGTGTGAGAGCTAATTCAATCAAGGAAACACTGCATGTTGGTGAAGGGCATATTGAAGAAGGATCAGCCGAGTGGTTCTTGTGGGAGAACAACTCCATTTGGCTCACTAACTTCACACACCATCAGGCTTCCAAGCAGCTCTCAAGGAAACTCAGTTTTCACACTCTAGGCTTAGTGCCCTTTGAGTGCATTATCTAGGAATGAACCTGGTAGAGCATGCCACACAAACGAATGCTCCACATGCGGGTTTCACATGCCACCAACTCCACATTCTCAGGCAACTTCAGCGCCACAGCCGTTTTCAGATAGCCCTCAATGCAAAGGCTCTAGACGCAAATATTGGTGTGAGAGCTAATTCAATCAAGGAAACACTGCATGTTGGTGAAGGGCATATTGAAGAAGGATCAGCCGAGTGGTTCTTGTGGGAGAACAACTCCATTTGGCTCACTAACTTCACAAACCATCAGGCTTCCAAGCAGCTCTCAAGGAAACTCAGTTTTCACACTCTATGCTTAGTGCCCTTTGAGTGCATTATCTAGGAATGAACCTGGTAGAGCATCCCACACAAACCAATGCTCCACATGCGGGTTTCACATGCCACCAACTCCACATTCACAGGCAACTTCAGAGCCGCAGCCGTTTTCAGATAGCCCTCAATGCAAAGGCTCTAGACGCAAATATTGGTGTGAGAGCTAATTCAATCAAGGAAACACTGCATGTTGGTGAAGGGCATATTGAAGAAGGATCAGCCGAGTGGTTCTTGTGGGAGAACGACTCCATTTGGCTCACTAACTTCACAAACCATCAGGCTTCCAAGCAGCTCTCAAGGAAACTCAGTTTTCACACTCTATGCTTAGTGCCCTTTGAGTGCATTATCTAGGAATGAACCTGGTAGAGCATGCCACACAAACGAATGCTCCACATGCGGGTTTCACATGCCACCAACTCCACATTCTCAGGAAACTTCAGCGCCACGGCCGTTTTCAGATAGCCCTCAATGCAAAGGCTCTAGACGCAAATATTGGTGTGAGAGCTAATTCAATCAAGGAAACACTGCATGTTGGTGAAGGGCATATTGAAGAAGGATCAGCCGAGTGGTTCTTGTGGGAGAACAACTCCATTTGGCTCACTAACTTCACAAACCATCAGGCTTCCAAGCAGCTCTCAAGGAAACTCAGTTTTCACACTCTATGCTTAGTGCCCTTTGAGTGCATTATCTAGGAATGAACCTGGTAGAGCATCCCACACAAACGAATGCTCCACATGCGGGTTTCACATGCCACCAACTCCACATTCTCAGGCAACTTCAGAGCCGCAGCCGTTTTCAGATAGCCCTCAATGCAAAGGCTCTAGACGCAAATATTGGTGTGAGAGCTAATTCAATCAAGGAAACACTGCATGTTGGTGAAGGGCATATTGAAGAAGGATCAGCCGAGTGGTTCTTGTGGGAGAACAACTCCATTTGGCTCACTAACTTCACAAACCATCAGGCTTCCAAGCAGCTCTCAAGGAAACTCAGTTTTCACACTCTATGCTTAGTGCCCTTTGAGTGCATTATCTAGGAATGAACCTGGTAGAGCATCCCACACAAACGAATGCTCCACATGCGGGTTTCACATGCCACCAACTCCACATTCTCAGGCAACTTCAGAGCCGCAGCCGTTTTCAGATAGCCCTCAATGCAAAGGCTCTAGACACAAATATTGGTGTGAGAGCTAATTCAATCAAGGAAACACTGCATGTTGGTGAAGGGCATATTGAAGAAGGATCAGCCGAGTGGTTATTGTGGGAGAACAACTCCATTTGGCTCACTAACTTCACACACCATCAGGCTTCCAAGCAGCTCTCAAGGAAACTCAGTTTTCACACTCTATGCTTAGTGCCCTTTGAGTGCATTATCTAGGAATGAACCTGGTAGAGCATGCCACACAAACGAATGCTCCACATGCGGGTTTCACATGCCACCAACTCCACATTCTCAGGCAACTTCAGCGCCACAGCCGTTTTCAGATAGCCCTCAATGCAAAGGCTCTAGACGCAAATATTGGTGTGAGAGCTAATTCAATCAAGGAAACACTGCATGTTGGTGAAGGGCATATTGAAGAAGGATCAGCCGAGTGGTTCTTGTGGGAGAACAACTCCATTTGGCTCACTAACTTCACACACCATCAGGCTTCCAAGCAGCTCTCAAGGAAACTCAATTTTCACACTCTAGGCTTAGTGCCCTTTGAGTGCATTATCTAGGAATGAACCTGGTAGAGCATCCCACACAAACGAATGCTCCACATGCGGGTTTCACATGCCACCAACTCCACATTCTCAGGCAACTTCAGCGCCACAGCCGTTTTCAGATAGCCCTCCATGCAAAGGCTCTAGACGCAAATATTGGTGTGAGAGCTAATTCAATCAAGGAAACACTGCATGTTGGTGAAGGGCATATTGAAGAAGGATCAGCCGAGTGGTTCTTGTGGGAGAACAACTCCATTTGGCTCACTAACTTCACACACCATCAGGCTTCCAAGCAGCTCTCAAGGAAACTCAGTTTTCACACTCTATGCTTAGTGCCCTTTGAGTGCATTATCTAGGAATGAACCTGGTAGAGCATGCCACACAAACGAATGCTGCACATGCGGGTTTCACATGCCACCAACTCCACATTCACAGGCAACTTCAGCGCCACAGCCGTTTTCAGATAGCCCTCAATGCAAAGGCTCTAGACGCAAATATTGGTGTGAGAGCTAATTCAATCAAGGAAACACTGCATGTTGGTGAAGGGCATATTGAAGAAGGATCAGCTGAGTGGTTCTTGTGGGAGAACAACTCCATTTGGCTCACTAACTTCACACACCATCAGGCTTCTAAGCAGCTCTCAAGGAAACTCAGTTTTCACACTCTATGCTTAGTGCCCTTTGAGTACCTAGGACTGAAATGAAGCTTGGTCAGCATCCCACACAAACGAATGCACAACATGCGGGTTTCACATGCCACCAACTCCACATTGACAGGCAACTTCAGCTCCACAGCCATTTTCAGATAGCCCTCAATGCAAAGGCTCTAGACGCAAATATTGGTGTGAGAGCTAATTCAATCAAGGAAACACGGCATGTTGGTGAAGGGCATATTGAAGAAGGATCAGCCGAGTGGTTCTTGTGGGAGAACAACTCCATTTGGCTCACTAACTTCACACACCATCAGGCTTCCAAGCAGCTCTCAAGGAAACTCAGTTTTCACACTCTATGCTTAGTGCCCTTTGAGTGCATTATCTAGGAATGAACCTGGTAGAGCATACCACACAAACGAATGCTCCACATGCGGGTTTCACATGCCACCAACTCCACATTCTCAGGCAACTTCAGCGCCACAGCCGTTTTCAGATAGCCCTCCATGCAAAGGCTCTAGACGCAAATATTGGTGTGAGAGCTAATTCAATCAAGGAAACACTGCATGTTGGTGAAGGGCATATTGAAGAAGGATCAGCCGAGTGGTTCTTGTGGGAGAACAACTCCATTTGGCTCACTAACTTCACACACCATCAGGCTTCTAAGCAGCTCTCAAGGAAACTCAGTTTTCACACTCTATGCTTAGTGCCCTTTGAGTACCTAGGACTGAAATGAAGCTTGGTGAGCATCCCACACAAACGAATGCTCCACATGCGGGTTTCAGATGCCACCAACTCCACATTGACAGGCAACTTCAGCGCCACAGCCATTTTCAGATAGCCCTCAATGCAAAGGCTCTAGACGCAAATATTGGTGTGAGAGCTAATTCAATCAAGGAAACACTGCATGTTGGTGAAGGGCATATTGAAGAAGGATCAGCCGAGTGGTTCTTGTGGGAGAACAACTCCATTTGGCTCACTAACTTCACACACCATCAGGCTTCCAAGCAGCTCTCAAGGAAACTCAGTTTTCACACTCTATGCTTAGTGCCCTTTGAGTGCATTATCTAGGAATGAACCTGGTAGAGCATCCCACACAAACGAATGCTCCACATGCGGGTTTCACATGCCACCAACTCCACATTCTCAGACAACTTCAGCGCCACAGCCGTTTTCAGATAGCCCTCAATGCAAAGGCTCTAGATGCAAATATTGGTGTGAGAGCTAATTCAATCAAGGAAACACTGCATGTTGGTGAAGGGCATATTGAAGAAGGATCAGCCGAGTGGTTCTTGTGGGAGAACAACTCCATTTGGCTCACTAACTTCACACACCATCAGGCTTCCAAGCAGCTCTCAAGGAAACTCAGTTTTCACACTCTATGCTTAGTGCCCTTTGAGTGCATTATCTAGGAATGAACCTGGTAGAGCATCCCACACAAACGAATGCTCCACATGCGGGTTTCACATGCCACCAACTCCACATTCTCAGGCAACTTCAGCGCCACAGCCGTTTTCAGATAGCCCTCCATGCAAAGGCTCTAGACGCAAATATTGGTGTGAGAGCTAATTCAATCAAGGAAACACTGCATGTTGGTGAAGGGCATACTGAAGAAGGATCAGCCGAGTGGTTCTTGTGGGAGAACAACTCCATTTGGCTCACTAACTTCACACACCATCAGGCTTCCAAGCAGCTCTCAAGGAAACTCAGTTTTCACACTCTATTCTTAGTGCCCTTTGAGTGCATTATCTAGGAATGAACCTGGTAGAGCATCCCACACAAACGAATGCTCCACATGCGGGTTTCACATGCCACCAACTCCACATTCTCAGGCAACTTCAGCGCCACAGCCGTTTTCAGATAGCCCTCAATGCAAAGGCTCTAGACGCAAATATTGGTGTGAGAGCTAATTCAATCAAGGAAACACTGCATGTTGGTGAAGGGCATATTGAAGAAGGATCAGCCGAGTGGTTCTTGTGGGAGAACAACTCCATTTGGCTCACTAACTTCACACACCATCAGGCTTCCAAGCAGCTCTCAAGGAAACTCAGTTTTCACACTCTATGCTTAGTGCCCTTTGAGTGCATTATCTAGGAATGAACCTGGTCGAGCATCCCACACAAACGAATGCTCCACATGCGGGTTTCACATGCCACCAACTCCACATTCTCAGGCAACTTCAGCGCCACAGCCGTTTTCAGATAGCCCTCCATGCAAAGGCTCTAGACGCAAATATTGGTGTGAGAGCTAATTCAATCAAGGAAACACGGCATGTTGGTGAAGGGCATATTGAAGAAGGATCAGCCGAGTGGTTCTTGTGGGAGAACAACTCCATTTGGCTCACTAACTTCACACACCATCAGGCTTCCAAGCAGCTCTCAAGGAAACTCAGTTTTCACACTCTATGCTTAGTGCCCTTTGAGTGCATTATCTAGGAATGAACCTGGTAGAGCATCCCACACAAACGAATGCTCCACATGCGGGTTTCACATGCCACCAACTCCACATTCTCAGGCAACTTCAGCGCCACAGCCGTTTTCAGATAGCCCTCCATGCAAAGGCTCTAGACGCAAATATTGGTGTGAGAGCTAATTCAATCAAGGAAACACTGCATGTTGGTGAAGGGCATATTGAAGAAGGATCAGCCGAGTGGTTCTTGTGGGAGAACAACTCCATTTGGCTCACTAACTTCACACACCATCAGGCTTCCAAGCAGCTCTCAAGGAAACTCAGTTTTCACACTCTATGCTTAGTGCCCTTTGAGTGCATTATCTAGTAATGAACCTGGTAGAGCATCCCACACAAACGAATGCTCCACATGCGGGTTTCACATGCCACCAACTCCACATTCTCAGGCAACTTCAGCGCCACAGCCGTTTTCAGATAGCCCTCAATGCAAAGGCTCTAGATGCAAATATTGGTGTGAGAGCTAATTCAATCAAGGAAACTGCATGTTGGTGAAGGGCATATTGAAGAAGGATCAGCTGAGTGGTTCTTGTGGGAGAACAACTCCATTTGGCTCACTAACTTCACACACCATCAGGCTTCCAAGCAGCTCTCAAGGAAACTCAGTTTTCACACTCTATGCTTAGTGCCCTTTGAGTGCATTATCTAGGAATGAACCTGGTCGAGCATCCCACACAAACGAATGCTCCACATGCGGGTTTCACATGCCACCAACTCCACATTCTCAGGCAACTTCAGCGCCACAGCCGTTTTCAGATAGCCCTCAATGCAAAGGCTCTAGACGCAAATATTGGTGTGAGAGCTAATTCAATCAAGGAAACACTGCATGTTGGTGAAGGGCATATTGAAGAAGGATCAGCCGAGTGGTTCTTGTGGGAGAACAACTCCATTTGGCTCACTAACTTCACACACCATCAGGCTTCCAAGCAGCTCTCAAGGAAACTCAGTTTTCACACTCTATGCTTAGTGCCCTTTGAGTGCATTATCTAGGAATGAACCTGGTAGAGCATGCCACACAAACGAATGCTCCACATGCGGGTTTCACATGCCACCAACTCCACATTCTCAGGAAACTTCAGCGCCACGGCCGTTTTCAGATAGCCCTCCATGCAAAGGCTCTAGACGCAAATATTGGTGTGAGAGCTAATTCAATCAAGGAAACACTGCATGTTGGTGAAGGGCATATTGAAGAAGGATCAGCCGAGTGGTTCTTGTGGGAGAACAACTCCATTTGGCTCACTAACTTCACACACCATCAGGCTTCCAAGCAGCTCTCAAGGAAACTCAGTTTTCACACTCTATGCTTAGTGCCCTTTGAGTGCATTATCTAGGAATGAACCTGGTAGAGCATCCCACACAAACGAATGCTCCACATGCGGGATTCACATGCCACCAACTCCACATTCTCAGGCAACTTCAGCGCCACAGCCGTTTTCAGATAGCCCTCAATGCAAAGGCTCTAGACGCAAATATTGGTGTGAGAGCTAATTCAATCAAGGAAACACTGCATGTTGTTGAAGGGCATATTGAAGAAGGATCAGCCGAGTGGTTCTTGTGGGAGAACAACTCCATTTGGCTCACTAACTTCACACACCATCAGGCTTCCAAGCAGCTCTCAAGGAAACTCAGTTTTCACACTCTAGGCTTAGTGCCCTTTGAGTGCATTATCTAGGAATGAACCTGGTAGAGCATCCCACACAAACGAATGCTCCACATGCGGGTTTCACATGCCACCAACTCCACATTCTCAGGCAACTTCAGCGCCACAGCCGTTTTCAGATAGCCCTCAATGCAAAGGCTCTAGACGCAAATATTGGTGTGAGAGCTAATTCAATCAAGGAAACACTGCATGTTGGTGAAGGGCATATTGAAGAAGGATCAGCCGAGTGGTTCTTGTGGGAGAACAACTCCATTTGGCTCACTAACTTCACACACCATCAGGCTTCCAAGCAGCTCTCAAGGAAACGCAGTTTTCACACTCTATGCTTAGTGCCCTTTGAGTGCATTATCTAGGAATGAACCTGGTAGAGCATCCCACACAAACGAATGCTCCACATGCGGGTTTCACATGCCACCAACTCCACATTCTCAGGCAACTTCAGAGCCGCAGCCGTTTTCAGATAGCCCTCCATGCAAAGGCTCTAGACGCAAATATTGGTGTGAGAGCTAATTCAATCAAGGAAACACTGCATGTTGGTGAAGGGCATATTGAAGAAGGATCAGCCGAGTGGTTCTTGTGGGAGAACAACTCCATTTGGCTCACTAACTTCACACACCATCAGGCTTCCAAGCAGCTCTCAAGGAAACTCAGTTTTCACACTCTATGCTTAGTGCCCTTTGAGTGCATTATCTAGGAATGAACCTGGTAGAGCATCCCACACAAACGAATGCTCCACATGCGGGTTTCACATGCCACCAACTCCACATTCACAGGCAACTTCAGCGCCACAGCCGTTTTCAGATAGCCCTCAATGCAAAGGCTCTAGACGCAAATATTGGTGTGAGAGCTAATTCAATCAAGGAAACACTGCATGTTGGTGAAGGGCATATTGAAGAAGGATCAGCCGAGTGGTTCTTGTGGGAGAACAACTCCATTTGGCTCACTAACTTCACACACCATCAGGCTTCCAAGCAGCTCTCAAGGAAACTCAGTTTTCACACTCTAGGCTTAGTGCCCTTTGAGTGCATTATCTAGGAATGAACCTGGTAGAGCATGCCACACAAACGAATGCTCCACATGCGGGTTTCACATGCCACCAACTCCACATTCTCAGGCAACTTCAGCGCCACAGCCGTTTTCAGATAGCCCTCAATGCAAGGGCTCTAGACGCAAATATTGGTGTGAGAGCTAATTCAATCAAGGAAACACTGCATGTTGGTGAAGGGCATATTGAAGAAGGATCAGCCGAGTGGTTCTTGTGGGAGAACAACTCCATTTGGCTCACTAACTTCACAAACCATCAGGCTTCCAAGCAGCTCTCAAGGAAACTCAGTTTTCACACTCTATGCTTAGTGCCCTTTGAGTGCATTATCTAGGAATGAACCTGGTAGAGCATCCCACACAAACCAATGCTCCACATGCGGGTTTCACATGCCACCAACTCCACATTCTCAGGCAACTTCAGAGCCGCAGCCGTTTTCAGATAGCCCTCAATGCAAAGGCTCTAGACGCAAATATTGGTGTGAGAGCTAATTCAATCAAGGAAACACTGCATGTTGGTGAAGGGCATATTGAAGAAGGATCAGCCGAGTGGTTCTTGTGGGAGAACGACTCCATTTGGCTCACTAACTTCACAAACCATCAGGCTTCCAAGCAGCTCTCAAGGAAACTCAGTTTTCACACTCTATGCTTAGTGCCCTTTGAGTGCATTATCTAGGAATGAACCTGGTAGAGCATGCCACACAAACGAATGCTCCACATGCGGGTTTCACATGCCACCAACTCCACATTCTCAGGAAACTTCAGCGCCACGGCCGTTTTCAGATAGCCCTCAATGCAAAGGCTCTAGACGCAAATATTGGTGTGAGAGCTAATTCAATCAAGGAAACACTGCATGTTGGTGAAGGGCATATTGAAGAAGGATCAGCCGAGTGGTTCTTGTGGGAGAACAACTCCATTTGGCTCACTAACTTCACAAACCATCAGGCTTCCAAGCAGCTCTCAAGGAAACTCAGTTTTCACACTCTATGCTTAGTGCCCTTTGAGTGCATTATCTAGGAATGAACCTGGTAGAGCATCCCACACAAACGAATGCTCCACATGCGGGTTTCACATGCCACCAACTCCACATTCTCAGGCAACTTCAGAGCCGCAGCCGTTTTCAGATAGCCCTCAATGCAAAGGCTCTAGACGCAAATATTGGTGTGAGAGCTAATTCAATCAAGGAAACACTGCATGTTGGTGAAGGGCATATTGAAGAAGGATCACCCGAGTGGTTCTTGCGGGAGAACAACTCCATTTGGCTCACTAACTTCACAAACCATCAGGCTTCCAAGCAGCTCTCAAGGAAACTCAGTTTTCACACTCTATGCTTAGTGCCCTTTGAGTGCATTATCTAGGAATGAACCTGGTAGAGCATCCCACACAAACGAATGCTCCACATGCGGGTTTCACATGCCACCAACTCCACATTCTCAGGCAACTTCAGAGCCGCAGCCGTTTTCAGATAGCCCTCAATGCAAAGGCTCTAGACGCAAATATTGGTGTGAGAGCTAATTCAATCAAGGAAACACTGCATGTTGGTGAAGGGCATATTGAAGAAGGATCAGCCGAGTGGTTATTGTGGGAGAACAACTCCATTTGGCTCACTAACTTCACACACCATCAGGCTTCCAAGCAGCTCTCAAGGAAACTCAGTTTTCACACTCTATGCTTAGTGCCCTTTGAGTGCATTATCTAGGAATGAACCTGGTAGAGCATGCCACACAAACGAATGCTCCACATGCGGGTTTCACATGCCACCAACTCCACATTCTCAGGCAACTTCAGCGCCACAGCCGTTTTCAGATAGCCCTCAATGCAAAGGCTCTAGACGCAAATATTGGTGTGAGAGCTAATTCAATCAAGGAAACACTGCATGTTGGTGAAGGGCATATTGAAGAAGGATCAGCCGAGTGGTTCTTGTGGGAGAACAACTCCATTTGGCTCACTAACTTCACACACCATCAGGCTTCCAAGCAGCTCTCAAGGAAACTCAATTTTCACACTCTAGGCTTAGTGCCCTTTGAGTGCATTATCTAGGAATGAACCTGGTAGAGCATCCCACACAAACGAATGCTCCACATGCGGGTTTCACATGCCACCAACTCCACATTCTCAGGCAACTTCAGCGCCACAGCCGTTTTCAGATAGCCCTCAATGCAAAGGCTCTAGACGCAAATATTGGTGTGAGAGCTAATTCAATCAAGGAAACACTGCATGTTGGTGAAGGGCATATTGAAGAAGGATCAGCCGAGTGGTTCTTGTGGGAGAACAACTCCATTTGGCTCACTAACTTCACACACCATCAGGCTTCCAAGCAGCTCTCAAGGAAACTCAGTTTTCACACTCTATGCTTAGTGCCCTTTGAGTGCATTATCTAGGAATGAACCTGGTAGAGCATGCCACACAAACGAATGCTGCACATGCGGGTTTCACATGCCACCAACTCCACATTCACAGGCAACTTCAGCGCCACAGCCGTTTTCAGATAGCCCTCAATGCAAAGGCTCTAGACGCAAATATTGGTGTGAGAGCTAATTCAATCAAGGAAACACTGCATGTTGGTGAAGGGCATATTGAAGAAGGATCAGCTGAGTGGTTCTTGTGGGAGAACAACTCCATTTGGCTCACTAACTTCACACACCATCAGGCTTCTAAGCAGCTCTCAAGGAAACTCAGTTTTCACACTCTATGCTTAGTGCCCTTTGAGTACCTAGGACTGAAATGAAGCTTGGTCAGCATCCCACACAAACGAATGCACAACATGCGGGTTTCACATGCCACCAACTCCACATTGACAGGCAACTTCAGCTCCACAGCCATTTTCAGATAGCCCTCAATGCAAAGGCTCTAGACGCAAATATTGGTGTGAGAGCTAATTCAATCAAGGAAACACTGCATGTTGGTGAAGGGCATATTGAAGAAGGATCAGCCGAGTGGTTCTTGTGGGAGAACAACTCCATTTGGCTCACTAACTTCACACACCATCAGGCTTCCAAGCAGCTCTCAAGGAAACTCAGTTTTCACACTCTATGCTTAGTGCCCTTTGAGTGCATTATCTAGGAATGAACCTGGTAGAGCATACCACACAAACGAATGCTCCACATGCGGGTTTCACCTGCCACCAACTCCACATTCTCAGGCAACTTCAGCGCCACAGCCGTTTTCAGATAGCCCTCCATGCAAAGGCTCTAGACGCAAATATTGGTGTGAGAGCTAATTCAATCAAGGAAACACTGCATGTTGGTGAAGGGCATATTGAAGAAGGATAAGCCGAGTGGTTCTTGTGGGAGAACAACTCCATTTGGCTCACTAACTTCACACACCATCAGGCTTCTAAGCAGCTCTCAAGGAAACTCAGTTTTCACACTCTATGCTTAGTGCCCTTTGAGTACCTAGGACTGAAATGAAGCATGGTGAGCATCCCACACAAACGAATGCTCCACATGCGGGTTTCAGATGCCACCAACTCCACATTGACAGGCAACTTCAGCGCCACAGCCATTTTCAGATAGCCCTCAATGCAAAGGCTCTAGACGCAAATATTGGTGTGAGAGCTAATTCAATCAAGGAAACACTGCATGTTGGTGAAGGGCATATTGAAGAAGGATCAGCCGAGTGGTTCTTGTGGGAGAACAACTCCATTTGGCTCACTAACTTCACACACCATCAGGCTTCCAAGCAGCTCTCAAGGAAACTCAGTTTTCACACTCTATGCTTAGTGCCCTTTGAGTGCATTATCTAGGAATGAACCTGGTAGAGCATCCCACACAAACGAATGCTCCACATGCGGGTTTCACATGCCACCAACTCCACATTCTCAGACAACTTCAGCGCCACAGCCGTTTTCAGATAGCCCTCAATGCAAAGGCTCTAGATGCAAATATTGGTGTGAGAGCTAATTCAATCAAGGAAACACTGCATGTTGGTGAAGGGCATATTGAAGAAGGATCAGCCGAGTGGTTCTTGTGGGAGAACAACTCCATTTGGCTCACTAACTTCACACACCATCAGGCTTCCAAGCAGCTCTCAAGGAAACTCAGTTTTCACACTCTATGCTTAGTGCCCTTTGAGTGCATTATCTAGGAATGAACCTGGTAGAGCATCCCACACAAACGAATGCTCCACATGCGGGTTTCACATGCCACCAACTCCACATTCTCAGGCAACTTCAGCGCCACAGCCGTTTTCAGATAGCCCTCCATGCAAAGGCTCTAGACGCAAATATTGGTGTGAGAGCTAATTCAATCAAGGAAACACTGCATGTTGGTGAAGGGCATACTGAAGAAGGATCAGCCGAGTGGTTCTTGTGGGAGAACAACTCCATTTGGCTCACTAACTTCACACACCATCAGGCTTCCAAGCAGCTCTCAAGGAAACTCAGTTTTCACACTCTATGCTTAGTGCCCTTTGAGTGCATTATCTAGTAATGAACCTGGTAGAGCATCCCACACAAACGAATGCTCCACATGCGGGTTTCACATGCCACCAACTCCACATTCTCAGGCAACTTCAGCGCCACAGCCGTTTTCAGATAGCCCTCAATGCAAAGGCTCTAGATGCAAATATTGGTGTGAGAGCTAATTCAATCAAGGAAACTGCATGTTGGTGAAGGGCATATTGAAGAAGGATCAGCTGAGTGGTTCTTGCGGGAGAACAACTCCATTTGGCTCACTAACTTCACAAACCATCAGGCTTCCAAGCAGCTCTCAAGGAAACTCAGTTTTCACACTCTATGCTTAGTGCCCTTTGAGTGCATTATCTAGGAATGAACCTGGTAGAGCATCCCACACAAACGAATGCTCCACATGCGGGTTTCACATGCCACCAACTCCACATTCTCAGGCAACTTCAGAGCCGCAGCCGTTTTCAGATAGCCCTCAATGCAAAGGCTCTAGACGCAAATATTGGTGTGAGAGCTAATTCAATCAAGGAAACACTGCATGTTGGTGAAGGGCATATTGAAGAAGGATCAGCCGAGTGGTTATTGTGGGAGAACAACTCCATTTGGCTCACTAACTTCACACACCATCAGGCTTCCAAGCAGCTCTCAAGGAAACTCAGTTTTCACACTCTATGCTTAGTGCCCTTTGAGTGCATTATCTAGGAATGAACCTGGTAGAGCATGCCACACAAACGAATGCTCCACATGCGGGTTTCACATGCCACCAACTCCACATTCTCAGGCAACTTCAGCGCCACAGCCGTTTTCAGATAGCCCTCAATGCAAAGGCTCTAGACGCAAATATTGGTGTGAGAGCTAATTCAATCAAGGAAACACTGCATGTTGGTGAAGGGCATATTGAAGAAGGATCAGCCGAGTGGTTCTTGTGGGAGAACAACTCCATTTGGCTCACTAACTTCACACACCATCAGGCTTCCAAGCAGCTCTCAAGGAAACTCAATTTTCACACTCTAGGCTTAGTGCCCTTTGAGTGCATTATCTAGGAATGAACCTGGTAGAGCATCCCACACAAACGAATGCTCCACATGCGGGTTTCACATGCCACCAACTCCACATTCTCAGGCAACTTCAGCGCCACAGCCGTTTTCAGATAGCCCTCAATGCAAAGGCTCTAGACGCAAATATTGGTGTGAGAGCTAATTCAATCAAGGAAACACTGCATGTTGGTGAAGGGCATATTGAAGAAGGATCAGCCGAGTGGTTCTTGTGGGAGAACAACTCCATTTGGCTCACTAACTTCACACACCATCAGGCTTCCAAGCAGCTCTCAAGGAAACTCAGTTTTCACACTCTATGCTTAGTGCCCTTTGAGTGCATTATCTAGGAATGAACCTGGTAGAGCATGCCACACAAACGAATGCTGCACATGCGGGTTTCACATGCCACCAACTCCACATTCACAGGCAACTTCAGCGCCACAGCCGTTTTCAGATAGCCCTCAATGCAAAGGCTCTAGACGCAAATATTGGTGTGAGAGCTAATTCAATCAAGGAAACACTGCATGTTGGTGAAGGGCATATTGAAGAAGGATCAGCTGAGTGGTTCTTGTGGGAGAACAACTCCATTTGGCTCACTAACTTCACACACCATCAGGCTTCTAAGCAGCTCTCAAGGAAACTCAGTTTTCACACTCTATGCTTAGTGCCCTTTGAGTACCTAGGACTGAAATGAAGCTTGGTCAGCATCCCACACAAACGAATGCACAACATGCGGGTTTCACATGCCACCAACTCCACATTGACAGGCAACTTCAGCTCCACAGCCATTTTCAGATAGCCCTCAATGCAAAGGCTCTAGACGCAAATATTGGTGTGAGAGCTAATTCAATCAAGGAAACACTGCATGTTGGTGAAGGGCATATTGAAGAAGGATCAGCCGAGTGGTTCTTGTGGGAGAACAACTCCATTTGGCTCACTAACTTCACACACCATCAGGCTTCCAAGCAGCTCTCAAGGAAACTCAGTTTTCACACTCTATGCTTAGTGCCCTTTGAGTGCATTATCTAGGAATGAACCTGGTAGAGCATACCACACAAACGAATGCTCCACATGCGGGTTTCACATGCCACCAACTCCACATTCTCAGGCAACTTCAGCGCCACAGCCGTTTTCAGATAGCCCTCCATGCAAAGGCTCTAGACGCAAATATTGGTGTGAGAGCTAATTCAATCAAGGAAACACTGCATGTTGGTGAAGGGCATATTGAAGAAGGATAAGCCGAGTGGTTCTTGTGGGAGAACAACTCCATTTGGCTCACTAACTTCACACACCATCAGGCTTCTAAGCAGCTCTCAAGGAAACTCAGTTTTCACACTCTATGCTTAGTGCCCTTTGAGTACCTAGGACTGAAATGAAGCATGGTGAGCATCCCACACAAACGAATGCTCCACATGCGGGTTTCAGATGCCACCAACTCCACATTGACAGGCAACTTCAGCGCCACAGCCATTTTCAGATAGCCCTCAATGCAAAGGCTCTAGACGCAAATATTGGTGTGAGAGCTAATTCAATCAAGGAAACACTGCATGTTGGTGAAGGGCATATTGAAGAAGGATCAGCCGAGTGGTTCTTGTGGGAGAACAACTCCATTTGGCTCACTAACTTCACACACCATCAGGCTTCCAAGCAGCTCTCAAGGAAACTCAGTTTTCACACTCTATGCTTAGTGCCCTTTGAGTGCATTATCTAGGAATGAACCTGGTAGAGCATCCCACACAAACGAATGCTCCACATGCGGGTTTCACATGCCACCAACTCCACATTCTCAGACAACTTCAGCGCCACAGCCGTTTTCAGATAGCCCTCAATGCAAAGGCTCTAGATGCAAATATTGGTGTGAGAGCTAATTCAATCAAGGAAACACTGCATGTTGGTGAAGGGCATATTGAAGAAGGATCAGCCGAGTGGTTCTTGTGGGAGAACAACTCCATTTGGCTCACTAACTTCACACACCATCAGGCTTCCAAGCAGCTCTCAAGGAAACTCAGTTTTCACACTCTATGCTTAGTGCCCTTTGAGTGCATTATCTAGGAATGAACCTGGTAGAGCATCCCACACAAACGAATGCTCCACATGCGGGTTTCACATGCCACCAACTCCACATTCTCAGGCAACTTCAGCGCCACAGCCGTTTTCAGATAGCCCTCCATGCAAAGGCTCTAGACGCAAATATTGGTGTGAGAGCTAATTCAATCAAGGAAACACTGCATGTTGGTGAAGGGCATACTGAAGAAGGATCAGCCGAGTGGTTCTTGTGGGAGAACAACTCCATTTGGCTCACTAACTTCACACACCATCAGGCTTCCAAGCAGCTCTCAAGGAAACTCAGTTTTCACACTCTATGCTTAGTGCCCTTTGAGTGCATTATCTAGGAATGAACCTGGTAGAGCATCCCACACAAACGAATGCTCCACATGCGGGTTTCACATGCCACCAACTCCACATTCTCAGGCAACTTCAGCGCCACTGCCGTTTTCAGATAGCCCTCAATGCAAAGGCTCTAGACGCAAATATTGGTGTGAGAGCTAATTCAATCAAGGAAACACTGCATGTTGGTGAAGGGCATATTGAAGAAGGATCAGCCGAGTGGTTCTTGTGGGAGAACAACTCCATTTGGCTCACTAACTTCACACACCATCAGGCTTCCAAGCAGCTCTCAAGGAAACTCAGTTTTCACACTCTATGCTTAGTGCCCTTTGAGTGCATTATCTAGGAATGAACCTGGTCGAGCATCCCACACAAACGAATGCTCCACATGCGGGTTTCACATGCCACCAACTCCACATTCTCAGGCAACTTCAGCGCCACAGCCGTTTTCAGATAGCCCTCAATGCAAAGGCTCTAGACGCAAATATTGGTGTGAGAGCTAATTCAATCAAGGAAACACGGCATGTTGGTGAAGGGCATATTGAAGAAGGATCAGCCGAGTGGTTCTTGTGGGAGAACAACTCCATTTGGCTCACTAACTTCACACACCATCAGGCTTCCAAGCAGCTCTCAAGGAAACTCAGTTTTCACACTCTATGCTTAGTGCCCTTTGAGTGCATTATCTAGGAATGAACCTGGTAGAGCATCCCACACAAACGAATGCTCCACATGCGGGTTTCACATGCCACCAACTCCACATTCTCAGGCAACTTCAGCGCCACAGCCGTTTTCAGATAGCCCTCCATGCAAAGGCTCTAGACGCAAATATTGGTGTGAGAGCTAATTCAATCAAGGAAACACTGCATGTTGGTGAAGGGCATATTGAAGAAGGATCAGCCGAGTGGTTCTTGTGGGAGAACAACTCCATTTGGCTCACTAACTTCACACACCATCAGGCTTCCAAGCAGCTCTCAAGGAAACTCAGTTTTCACACTCTATGCTTAGTGCCCTTTGAGTGCATTATCTAGTAATGAACC
>NW_026700779.1:0-58985 GCF_030435755.1 Ochotona princeps | reverse complement strand
CTCTATGCAGAGGGCTCTGGACGCAAATATTGGTGTGAGAGCTAATTCAATCAAGAAAACACTGCATGTTAGTGAAGGGCATATTGAAGACGAAGAAGCCGAGTGGTTCTTGTGGAGAACAACTCCATTTGGCTCACTAACTTCACACACCATCAGGCTTCCACGCAGCTCTCAAGGAAACTCACTTTCACACTCTATGCTTAATGCCCTTTGAGTGCATTATCTAGGAATAAACCTGGTAGAGCATCGCACACAAACCAATGCTCCACATGCGGGTTTCACATGCCACCAACTCCACATTCACAGACAACTTCAGCGCCAGAGCCGTTTTCCGATAGCCCTCAATGCAAAGGCTCTAGACGCAAATATTGGTGTGAGAGCTAATTCAATCAAGGAAACACTGCATGTTGGTGAAGGGCATATTGAAGAAGAAGCAGCCGAGTGGTTCTTGTGGGAGAACAACTCCATTTGGCTCACTAACTTCACACACCATCAGGCTTCCAAGCAGCTCTCAAGGAAACTCACTTTTCACACTCTATGCTTAATGCCCTTTGAGTGCATCATCAGGAGTGAACCTGGTAGAGCATCCCACACAAACCAATGCTCCACATGCGGGTTTCACATGCCACCTACTCCACATTCACAGACAACTTCAGCGCCAGAGCCGTTTTCAGATAGCCCTCAATGCAAAGGCTCTAGACGCAAATATTGGTGTGAGAGCTAATTCAATCAAGGAAACACTGCATGTTGGTGAAGGGCATATTGAAGAAGAAGCAGCCGAGTGGTTCTTGTGGGAGAACAACTCCATTTGGCTCACTAACTTCACACACCATCAGGCTTCCAAGCAGCTCTCAAGGAAACTCACATTTCACACTCTATGCTTAATGCCCTTTGAGTGCCTAGGACTGAAAGAAGCTTGGTCAGCATCCCACACAAACCAATGCTCCACATGTGGGTTTCACATGCCACCAACTCCACATTCACAGACAACTTCAGCGCCAGAGCTGTTTTCAGATAGCCCTCAATGCAAAGGCTCTAGACGCAAATATTGGTGTGAGAGCTAATTCAATCAAGGAAACACTGCATGTTGGTGAAGGGCATATTGAAGAAGAAGCAGCCGAGTGGTTCTTGTGGGAGAACAACTCCATTTGGCTCAATAACTTCACACACCATCAGGCTTCCAAGCAGCTCTCAAGGAAACTCACTTTTCACACTCTATGCTTAATGCCCTTTGAGTGCATTATCTAGGAATCAACCTGGTTTAGTATAGCACACAAACCAATGCTCCACATGCGGGTTTCACATGCCACCAACTCCACATTCACAGACAACTTCAGCGCCAGAGCCGCTTTCAGATAGCCCTCAATGCAAAGGCTCTAGACGCAAATATTGGTGTGAGAGCTAATTCAATCAAGGAAACACTGCATGTTAGTGAAGGGCATATTGAAGACGAAGAAGCGAGTGGTTCTTGTGGGAGAACAACTCCATTTGGCTCACTAACTTCACACACCATCAGGCTTCCACGCAGCTCTCAAGGAAACTCACTTTTCACACTCTATGCTTAATGCCCTTTGAGTGCATTATCTAGGAATGAACCTGGTAGAGCATCGCACACAAACCAATGCTCCACATGCGGGTTTCACATGCCACCAACTCCACATTCACAGACAACTTCAGCGCCAGAGCCATTTTCAGATAGCCCTCAATGCAAAGGCTCTAGACGCAAATATTGGTGTGAGAGCTAATTCAATCAAGGAAACACTGCATGTTGGTGAAGGGCATATTGAAGAAGAAGCAGCCGAGTGGTTCTTGTGGGAGAACAACTCCATTTGGCTCACTAACTTCACACACCATCAGGCTTCCAAGAGCTCTCAAGGAAACTCACATTTCACACTCTATGCTTAATGCCCTTTGAGTGCCTAGGACTGAAAGAAGCTTGGTCAGCATCCCACACAAACCAATGCTCCACATGTGGGTTTCACATGCCACCAACTCCACATTCACAGACAACTTCAGCGCCAGAGCCGCTCTCAGATAGCCCTCAATGCAAAGGCTCTAGACGCAAATATTGGTGTGAGAGCTAATTCAATCAAGAAAACACTGCATGTTAGTGAAGGGCATATTGAAGACGAAGAAGCCGAGTGGTTCTTGTGGGAGAACAACTCCATTTGGCTCACTAACTTCACACACCATCAGGCTTCCAAGCAGCTCTCAAGGAAACTCACTTTTCACACTCTATGCTTAATGCCCTTTGAGTGCATTATCTAGGAATGAACCTGGTAGAGCATCGCACACAAACCAATGCTCCACATGCGGGTTTCACATGCCACCAACTCCACATTCACAGACAACTTCAGCGCCAGAGCCGCTCTCAGATAGCCCTCAATGCAAAGGCTCTAGACGCAAATATTGGTGTGAGAGCTAATTCAATCAAGGAAACACTGCATGTTGGTGAAGGGCATATTGAAGAAGAAGCAGCCGAGTGGTTCTTGTGGGAGAACAACTCCATTTGGCTCACTAACTTCACACACCATCAGGCTTCCAAGCAGCTCTCAAGGAAACTCACTTTTCACACTCTATGCTTAATGACCTTTGAGTGCATTATCAGGTGTGAACCTGGTAGAGCATCGCACACAAACCAATGCTCCACATGCGGGTTTCACATGCCACCAACTCCACATTCACAGACAACTTCAGCGCCAGAGCCGTTTTCAGATAGCCCTCAATGCAAAGGCTCTAGACGCAAATATTGATGTGAGAGCTAATTCAATCAAGGAAACACTGCATGTTGGTGAAGGGCATATTGAAGAAGAAGCAGCCGAGTGGTTCTTGTGGGAGAACAACTCCATTTGGCTCACTAACTTCACACACCATCAGGCTTCCAAGCAGCTCTCAAGGAAACTCACTTTTGCTCTATGCTTAATGCCCTTTGAGTGCCTAGGACTGAAAGAAGCTTGGTCAGCATCGCACACAAACCAATGCTCCACATGCGGGTTTCACATGCCACCAACTCCACATTCACAGACAACTTCAGCGCCAGAGCCGCTCTCAGATAGCCCTCAATGCAAAGGCTCTAGACGCAAATATTGGTGTGAGAGCTAATTCAATCAAGGAAACACTGCATGTTGGTGAAGGGCATATTGAAGAAGAAGCAGCCGAGTGGTTCTTGTGGGAGAACAACTCCATTTGGCTCACTAACTTCACACACCATCAGGCTTCCAAGCAGCTCTCAAGGAAACTCACTTTTCACACTCTATGCTTAATGCCCTTTGAGTGCATTATCTAGGAATAAACCTGGTAGAGCATTGCACACAAACCAATGCTCCACATGCGGGTTTCACATGCCACCAACTCCACATTCACAGACAACTTCAGCGCCAGAGCCGTTTTCAGATAGCCCTCAATGCAAAGGCTCTAGACGCAAATATTGGTGTGAGAGCTAATTCAATCAAGGAAACACTGCATGTTGGTGAAGGGCATATTGAAGAAGAAGCAGCCGAGTGGTTCTTGTGGGAGAACAACTCCATTTGGCTCACTAACTTCACACACCATCAGGCTTCCAAGCAGCTCTCAAGGAAACTCACTTTTCACACTCTATGCTTAATGCCCTTTGAGTGCATCATCAGGAGTGAACCTGGTAGAGCATCCCACACAAACCAATGCTCCACATGCGGGTTTCACATGCCACCTACTCCACATTCACAGACAACTTCAGCGCCAGAGCCGTTTTCAGATAGCCCTCAATGCAAAGGCTCTAGACGCAAATATTGGTGTGAGAGCTAATTCAATCAAGGAAACACTGCATGTTGGTGAAGGGCATATTGAAGAAGAAGCAGCCGAGTGGTTCTTGTGGGAGAACAACTCCATTTGGCTCACTAACGTCACACACCATCAGGCTTCCAAGCAGCTCTCAAGGAAACTCACATTTCACACTCTATGCTTAATGCCCTTTGAGTGCCTAGGACTGAAAGAAGCTTGGTCAGCATCCCACACAAACCAATGCTCCACATGTGGGTTTCACATGCCACCAACTCCACATTCACAGACAACTTCAGCGCCAGAGCCGCTCTCAGATAGCCCTCAATGCAAAGGCTCTACACGCAAATATTGGTGTGAGAGCTAATTCAATCAAGGAAACACTGCATGTTGGTGAAGGGCATATTGAAGAAGAAGCAGCCGAGTGGTTCTTGTGGGAGAACAACTCCATTTGGCTCACTAACTTCACACACCATCAGGCTTCCAAACAGCTCTCAAGGAAACTCACTTTTCACACTCTATGCTTAATGCCCTTTGAGTGCATTATCTAGGAATGAAGCTGGTAGAGCATCGCACACAAACCAATGCTCCACATGCGGGTTTCACATGCCACCAACTCCACATTCACAGACAACTTCAGCGCCAGAGCTGTTTTCAGATAGCCCTCAATGCAAAGGCTCTAGATGCAAATATTTGTGTGAGAGCTAATTCAATCAAGGAAACACTGCATGTTGGTGAAGCGCGTATTGAAGAAGAAGCAGCCGAGTGGTTCTTGTGGGAGAACAACTCCATTTGGCTCACTAACTTCACACACCATCAGGCTTCCAAGCAGCTCTCAAGGAAACTCACTTTTCACACTCTATGCTTAATGTCCTTTGAGTGCCTAGGACTGAAAGAAGCTTGGTCAGCATCACACACAAACCAATGCTCCACATGCGGGTTTCACATGCCACCAACTCCACATTCACAGACAACTTCAGCGCCAGAGCCACTTTCAGATAGCCCTCAATGCAAAGGCTCTAGACGCAAATATTGGTGTGAGAGATAATTCAATCAAGGAAACACTGCATGTTGGTGAAGGGCATATTGAAGAATAAGAAGCCGAGTGGTTCTTGTGGGAGAACAACTCCATTTGGCTCACTAACTTCACACACCATCAGGCTTCCAAGCAGCTCTCAAGGAAACTCACTTTTCACACTCTATGCTTAATGCCCTTTGAGTGCATTATCTAGGAATGAACCTGGTAGAGCATCTCACACAAACCAATGCTCCACATGCGGGTTTCACATGCCACCAACTCCACATTCACAGACAACTTCAGCGCCAGAGCTGTTTTCAGATAGCCCTCAATGCTAAGGCTCTACACGCAAATATTGGTGTGAGAGCTAATTCAATCAAGGAAACACTGCATGTTGGTGAAGGGCATATTGAAGAAGAAGCAGCCGAGTGGTTCTTGTGGGAGAACAACTCCATTTGGCTCACTAACTTCACACACCATCAGGCTTCCAAGCAGCTCTCAAGGAAACTCACTTTTCACACTCTATGCTTAATGCCCTTTGAGTGCCTAGGACTGAAAGAAGCTTGGTCAGCATCGCACACAAACCAATGCTCCACATGCGGGTTTCACATGCCACCAACTCCACATTCACAGACAACTTCAGCGCCAGAGCCGCTCTCAGATAGCCCTCAATGCAAAGGCTCTAGACGCAAATATTGGTGTGAGAGCTAATTCAATCAAGGAAACACTGCATGTTGGTGAAGGGCATATTGAAGAAGAAGCAGCCGAGTGGTTCTTGTGGGAGAACAACTCCATTTGGCTCACTAACTTCACACACCATCAGGCTTCCAAGCAGCTCTCAAGGAAACTCACTTTTCACACTCTATGCTTAATGCCCTTTGAGTGCATTATCTAGGAATAAACCTGGTAGAGCATCGCACACAAACCAATGCTCCACATGCGGGTTTCACATGCCACCAACTCCACATTCACAGACAACTTCAGCGCCAGAGCCGTTTTCAGATAGCCCTCAATGCAAAGGCTCTAGACGCAAATATTGGTGTGAGAGCTAATTCAATCAAGGAAACACTGCATGTTGGTGAAGGGCATATGGAAGAAGAAGCAGCCGAGTGGTTCTTGTGGGAGAACAACTCCATTTGGCTCACTAACTTCACACACCATCAGGCTTCCAAGCAGCTTTTAAGGAAACTCACTTTTCACACTCTATGCTTAATGCCCTTTGAGTGCATCATCAGGAGTGAACCTGGTAGAGCATCCCACACAAACCAATGCTCCACATGCGGGTTTCACATGCCACCTACTCCACATTCACAGACAACTTCAGCGCCAGAGCCGTTTTCAGATAGCCCTCAATGCAAAGGCTCTAGACGCAAATATTGGTGTGAGAGCTAATTCAATCAAGGAAACACTGCATGTTGGTGAAGGGCATATTGAAGAAGAAGCAGCCGAGTGGTTCTTGTGGGAGAACAACTCCATTTGGCTCACTAACGTCACACACCATCAGGCTTCCAAGCAGCTCTCAAGGAAACTCACATTTCACACTCTATGCTTAATGCCCTTTGAGTGCCTAGGACTGAAAGAAGCTTGGTCAGCATCCCACACAAACCAATGCTCCACATGTGGGTTTCACATGCCACCAACTCCACATTCACAGACAACTTCAGCGCAGAGCCGCTCTCAGATAGCCCTCAATGCAAAGGCTCTAGACGCAAATATTGGTGTGAGAGCTAATTCAATCAAGGAAACACTGCATGTTGGTGAAGGGCATATTGAAGAAGAAGCAGCCGAGTGGTTCTTGTGGGAGAACAACTCCATTTGGCTCACTAACTTCACACACCATCAGGCTTCCAAGCAGCTCTCAAGGAAACTCACTTTTCACACTCTATGCTTAATGCCCTTTGAGTGCATTATCTAGGAATGAAGCTGGTAGAGCATCGCACACAAACCAATGCTCCACATGCGGGTTTCACATGCCACCAACTCCACATTCACAGACAACTTCAGCGCCAGAGCTGTTTTCAGATAGCCCTCAATGCAAAGGCTCTAGATGCAAATATTTGTGTGAGAGCTAATTCAATCAAGGAAACACTGCATGTTGGTGAAGCGCGTATTGAAGAAGAAGCAGCCGAGTGGTTCTTGTGGGAGAACAACTCCATTTGGCTCACTAACTTCACACACCATCAGGCTTCCAAGCAGCTCTCAAGGAAACTCACTTTTCACACTCTATGCTTAATGTCCTTTGAGTGCCTAGGACTGAAAGAAGCTTGGTCAGCATCACACACAAACCAATGCTCCACATGCGGGTTTCACATGCCACCAACTCCACATTCACAGACAACTTCAGCGCCAGAGCCGTTTTCAGATAGCCCTCAATGCAAAGGCTCTAGACGCAAATATTGGTGTGAGAGATAATTCAATCAAGGAAACACTGCATGTTGGTGAAGGGCATATTGAAGAATAAGAAGCCGAGTGGTTCTTGTGGGAGAACAACTCCATTTGGCTCACTAACTTCACACACCATCAGGCTTCCAAGCAGCTCTCAAGGAAACTCACTTTTCACACTCTATGCTTAATGCCCTTTGAGTGCATTATCTAGGAATGAACCTGGTAGAGCATCTCACACAAACCAATGCTCCACATGCGGGTTTCACATGCCACCAACTCCACATTCACAGACAACTTCAGCGCCAGAGCTGTTTTCAGATAGCCCTCAATGCAAAGGCTCTACACGCAAATATTGGTGTGAGAGCTAATTCAATCAAGGAAACACTGCATGTTGGTGAAGGGCATATTGAAGAAGAAGCAGCCGAGTGGTTCTTGTGGGAGAACAACTCCATTTGGCTCACTAACTTCACACACCATCAGGCTTCCAAGCAGCTCTCAAGGAAACTCACTTTTCACACTCTATGCTTAATGCCCTTTGAGTGCCTAGGACTGAAAGAAGCTTGGTCAGCATCGCACACAAACCAATGCTCCACATGCGGGTTTCACATGCCACCAACTCCACATTCACAGACAACTTCAGCGCCAGAGCCGCTCTCAGATAGCCCTCAATGCAAAGGCTCTAGACGCAAATATTGGTGTGAGAGCTAATTCAATCAAGGAAACACTGCATGTTGGTGAAGGGCATATTGAAGAAGAAGCAGCCGAGTGGTTCTTGTGGGAGAACAACTCCATTTGGCTCACTAACTTCACACACCATCAGGCTTCCAAGCAGCTCTCAAGGAAACTCACTTTTCACACTCTATGCTTAATGCCCTTTGAGTGCCTAGGAGTGAAAGAAGCTTGGTCAGCATCCCACACAAACCAATGCTCCACATGCAGGTTTCACATGCCACCAACTCCACATTCACAGACAACTTCAGCGCCAGAGCCGTTTTCAGATAGCCCTCAATGCAAAGGCTCTAGACGCAAATATTGGTGTGAGAGCTAATTCAATCAAGGAAACACTGCATGTTGGTGAAGGGCATATTGAAGAAGAAGCAGCCGAGTGGTTCTTGTGGGAGAACAACTCCATTTGGCTCACTAACTTCACACACCATCAGGCTTCCAAGCAGCTCTCAAGGAAACTCACTTTTCACACTCTATGCTTAATGCCCTTTGAGTGCATTATCTAGGAATGAACCTGGTAGAGCATCGCACACAAACCAATGCTCCACATGCGGGTTTCACATGCCACCAACTCCACATTCACAGACAACTTCAGCGCCATAGCCGCTCTCAGATAGCCCTCAATGCAAAGGCTCTACACGCAAATATTGGTGTGAGAGCTAATTCAATCAAGGAAACACTGCATGTTGGTGAAGGGCATATTGAAGAAGAAGCAGCCGAGTGGTTCTTGTGGGAGAACAACTCCATTTGGCTCACTAACTTCACACACCATCAGGCTTCCAAGCAGCTCTCAAGGAAACTCACTTTTCACACTCTATGCTTAATGACCTTTGAGTGCATTATCAGGTGTGAACCTGGTAGAGCATCGCACACAAACCAATGCTCCACATGCGGGTTTCACATGCCACCAACTCCACATTCACAGACAACTTCAGCGCCAGAGCCGTTTTCAGATAGCCCTCAATGCAAAGGCTCTAGACGCAAATATTGATGTGAGAGCTAATTCAATCAAGGAAACACTGCATGTTGGTGAAGGGCATATTGAAGAAGAAGCAGCCGAGTGGTTCTTGTGGGAGAACAACTCCATTTGGCTCACTAACTTCACACACCATCAGGCTTCCAAGCAGCTCTCAAGGAAACTCACTTTTGACACTCTACGCTTAATGCCCTTTGAGTGCCTAGGACTGAAAGAAGCTTGGTCAGCATCGCACACAAACCAATGCTCCACATGCGGGTTTCACATGCCACCAACTCCACATTCACAGACAACTTCAGCGCCAGAGCCGCTCTCAGATAGCCCTCAATGCAAAGGCTCTAGACGCAAATATTGGTGTGAGAGCTAATTCAATCAAGGAAACACTGCATGTTGGTGAAGGGCATATTGAAGAAGAAGCAGCCGAGTGGTTCTTGTGGGAGAACAACTCCATTTGGCTCACTAACTTCACACACCATCAGGCTTCCAAGCAGCTCTCAAGGAAACTCACTTTCCACACTCTATGCTTAATGCCCTTTGAGTGCATTATCTAGGAATAAACCTGGTAGAGCATCGCACACAAACCAATGCTCCACATGCGGGTTTCACATGCCACCAACTCCACATTCACAGACAACTTCAGCGCCAGAGCCGTTTTCAGATAGCCCTCAATGCAAAGGCTCTAGACGCAAATATTGGTGTGAGAGCTAATTCAATCAAGGAAACACTGCATGTTGGTGAAGGGCATATTGAAGAAGAAGCAGCCGAGTGGTTCTTGTGGGAGAACAACTCCATTTGGCTCACTAACTTCACACACCATCAGGCTTCCAAGCAGCTTTTAAGGAAACTCACTTTTCACACTCTATGCTTAATGCCCTTTGAGTGCATCATCAGGAGTGAACCTGGTAGAGCATCCCACACAAACCAATGCTCCACATGCGGGTTTCACATGCCACCTACTCCACATTCACAGACAACTTCAGCGCCAGAGCCGTTTTCAGATAGCCCTCAATGCAAAGGCTCTAGACGCAAATATTGGTGTGAGAGCTAATTCAATCAAGGAAACACTGCATGTTGGTGAAGGGCATATTGAAGAAGAAGCAGCCGAGTGGTTCTTGTGGGAGAACAACTCCATTTGGCTCACTAACGTCACACACCATCAGGCTTCCAAGCAGCTCTCAAGGAAACTCACATTTCACACTCTATGCTTAATGCCCTTTGAGTGCCTAGGACTGAAAGAAGCTTGGTCAGCATCCCACACAAACCAATGCTCCACATGTGGGTTTCACATGCCACCAACTCCACATTCACAGACAACTTCAGCGCCAGAGCCGCTCTCAGATAGCCCTCAATGCAAAGGCTCTAGACGCAAATATTGGTGTGAGAGCTAATTCAATCAAGGAAACACTGCATGTTGGTGAAGGGCATATTGAAGAAGAAGCAGCCGAGTGGTTCTTGTGGGAGAACAACTCCATTTGGCTCACTAACTTCACACACCATCAGGCTTCCAAGCAGCTCTCAAGGAAACTCACTTTTCACACTCTATGCTTAATGCCCTTTGAGTGCATTATCTAGGAATGAAGCTGGTAGAGCATCGCACACAAACCAATGCTCCACATGCGGGTTTCACATGCCACCAACTCCACATTCACAGACAACTTCAGCGCCAGAGCTGTTTTCAGATAGCCCTCAATGCAAAGGCTCTAGATGCAAATATTTGTGTGAGAGCTAATTCAATCAAGGAAACACTGCATGTTGGTGAAGCGCGTATTGAAGAAGAAGCAGCTGAGTGGTTCTTGTGGGAGAACAACTCCATTTGGCTCACTAACTTCACACACCATCAGGCTTCCAAGCAGCTCTCAAGGAACTCACTTTTCACACTCTATGCTTAATGTCCTTTGAGTGCCTAGGACTGAAAGAAGCTTGGTCAGCATCACACACAAACCAATGCTCCACATGCGGGTTTCACATGCCACCAACTCCACATTCACAGACAACTTCAGCGCCAGAGCCACTTTCAGATAGCCCTCAATGCAAAGGCTCTAGACGCAAATATTGGTGTGAGAGATAATTCAATCAAGGAAACACTGCATGTTGGTGAAGGGCATATTGAAGAATAAGAAGCCGAGTGGTTCTTGTGGGAGAACAACTCCATTTGGCTCACTAACTTCACACACCATCAGGCTTCCAAGCAGCTCTCAAGGAAACTCACTTTTCACACTCTATGCTTAATGCCCTTTGAGTGCATTATCTAGGAATGAACCTGGTAGAGCATCTCACACAAACCAATGCTCCACATGCGGGTTTCACATGCCACCAACTCCACATTCACAGACAACTTCAGCGCCAGAGCTGTTTTCAGATAGCCCTCAATGCAAAGGCTCTAGACGCAAATATTGGTGTGAGAGCTAATTCAATCAAGGAAACACTGCATGTTGGTGAAGGGCATATTGAAGAAGAAGCAGCCGAGTGGTTCTTGTGGGAGAACAACTCCATTTGGCTCACTAACTTCACACACCATCAGGCTTCCAAGCAGCTCTCAAGGAAACTCACTTTTCACACTCTATGCTTAATGCCCTTTGAGTGCCTAGGACTGAAAGAAGCTTGGTCAGCATCGCACACAAAACAATGCTCCACATGCGGGTTTCACATGCCACCAACTCCACATTCACAGACAACTTCAGCGCCAGAGCCGCTCTCAGATAGCCCTCAATGCAAAGGCTCTAGACGCAAATATTGGTGTGAGAGCTAATTCAATCAAGGAAACACTGCATGTTGGTGAAGGGCATATTGAAGAAGAAGCAGCCGAGTGGTTCTTGTGGGAGAACAACTCCATTTGGCTCACTAACTTCACACACCATCAGGCTTCCAAGCAGCTCTCAAGGAAACTCACTTTTCACACTCTATGCTTAATGCCCTTTGAGTGCCTAGGAGTGAAAGAAGCTTGGTCAGCATCCCACACAAACCAATGCTCCACATGCGGGTTTCACATGCCAAAAACTCCACATTCACAGACAACTTCAGCGCCAGAGCCGTTTTCAGATAGCCCTCAATGCAAAGGCTCTAGACGCAAATATTGGTGTGAGAGCTAATTCAATCAAGGAAACACTGCATGTTGGTGAAGGGCATATTGAAGAAGAAGCAGCCGAGTGGTTCTTGTGGGAGAACAACTCCATTTGGCTCACTAACTTCACACACCATCAGGCTTCCAAGCAGCTCTCAAGGAAACTCACTTTTCACACTCTATGCTTAATGCCCTTTGAGTGCATTATCTAGGAATGAAGCTGGTAGAGCATCGCACACAAACCAATGCTCCACATGCGGGTTTCACATGCCACCAACTCCACATTCACAGACAACTTCAGCGCCAGAGCTGTTTTCAGATAGCCCTCAATGCAAAGGCTCTAGATGCAAATATTGGTGTGAGAGCTAATTCAATCAAGGAAACACTGCATGTTGGTGAAGCGCGTATTGAAGAAGAAGCAGCCGAGTGGTTCTTGTGGGAGAACAACTCCATTTGGCTCACTAACTTCACACACCATCAGGCTTCCAAGCAGCTCTCAAGGAAACTCACTTTTCACACTCTATGCTTAATGTCCTTTGAGTGCCTAGGACTGAAAGAAGCTTGGTCAGCATCACACACAAACCAATGCTCCACATGCGGGTTTCACATGCCACCAACTCCACATTCACAGACAACTTCAGCGCCAGAGCCACTTTCAGATAGCCCTCAATGCAAAGGCTCTAGACGCAAATATTGGTGTGAGAGATAATTCAATCAAGGAAACACTGCATGTTGGTGAAGGGCATATTGAAGAAGAAGCAGCCGAGTGGTTCTTGTGGGAGAACAACTCCATTTGGCTCACTAACTTCACACACCATCAGGCTTCCAAGCAGCTCTCAAGGAAACTCACTTTTCACACTCTATGCTTAATGCCCTTTGAGTGCATTATCTAGGAATGAACCTGGTAGAGCATCTCACACAAACCAATGCTCCACATGCGGGTTTCACATGCCACCAACTCCACATTCACAGACAACTTCAGCGCCAGAGCTGTTTTCAGATAGCCCTCAATGCAAAGGCTCTACACGCAAATATTGGTGTGAGAGCTAATTCAATCAAGGAAACACTGCATGTTGGTGAAGGGCATATTGAAGAAGAAGCAGCCGAGTGGTTCTTGTGGGAGAACAACTCCATTTGGCTCACTAACTTCACACACCATCAGGCTTCCAAGCAGCTCTCAAGGAAACTCACTTTTCACACTCTATGCTTAATGCCCTTTGAGTGCCTAGGACTGAAAGAAGCTTGGTCAGCATCGCACACAAAACAATGCTCCACATGCGGGTTTCACATGCCACCAACTCCACATTCACAGACAACTTCAGCGCCAGAGCCGCTCTCAGATAGCCCTCAATGCAAAGGCTCTAGACGCAAATATTGGTGTGAGAGCTAATTCAATCAAGGAAACACTGCATGTTGGTGAAGGGCATATTGAAGAAGAAGCAGCCGAGTGGTTCTTGTGGGAGAACAACTCCATTTGGCTCACTAACTTCACACACCATCAGGCTTCCAAGCAGCTCTCAAGGAAACTCACTTTTCACACTCTATGCTTAATGCCCTTTGAGTGCCTAGGAGTGAAAGAAGCTTGGTCAGCATCCCACACAAACCAATGCTCCACATGCGGGTTTCACATGCCAAAAACTCCACATTCACAGACAACTTCAGCGCCAGAGCCGTTTTCAGATAGCCCTCAATGCAAAGGCTCTAGACGCAAATATTGGTGTGAGAGCTAATTCAATCAAGGAAACACTGCATGTTGGTGAAGGGCATATTGAAGAAGAAGCAGCCGAGTGCTTCTTGTGGGAGAACAACTCCATTTGGCTCACTAACTTCACACACCATCAGGCTTCCAAGCAGCTCTCAAGGAAACTCACTTTTCACACTCTATGCTTAATGCCCTTTGAGTGCATTATCTAGGAATGAACCTGGTAGAGCATCGCACACAAACCAATGCTCCACATGCGGGTTTCACATGCCACCAACTCCACATTCACAGACAACTTCAGCGCCATAGCCGCTCTCAGATAGCCCTCAATGCAAAGGCTCTACACGCAAATATTGGTGTGAGAGCTAATTCAATCAAGGAAACACTGCATGTTGGTGAAGGGCATATTGAAGAAGAAGCAGCCGAGTGGTTCTTGTGGGAGAACAACTCCATTTGGCTCACTAACTTCACACACCATCAGGCTTCCAAGCAGCTCTCAAGGAAACTCACTTTTCACACTCTATGCTTAATGCCCTTTGAGTGCCTAGGAGTGAAAGAAGCTTGGTCAGCATCGCACACAAACCAATGCTCCACATGCGGGTTTCACATGCCACCAACTCCACATTCACAGACAACTTCAGCGCCAGAGCCGTTTTCAGATAGCCCTCAATGCAAAGGCTCTACACGCAAATATTGGTGTGAGAGCTAATTCAATCAAGGAAACACTGCATGTTGGTGAAGGGCATATTGAAGAAGAAGCAGCCGAGTGGTTCTTGTGGGAGAACAACTCCATTTGGCTCACTAACTTCACACACCATCAGGCTTCCAAGCAGCTCTCAAGGAAACTCACTTTTCACACTCTATGCTTAATGCCCTTTGAGTGCATTATCTAGGAATGAACCTGGTAGAGCATCGCACACAAACCAATGCTCCACATGCGGGTTTCACATGCCACCAACTCCACATTCACAGACAACTTCAGCGCCAGAGCCGCTCTCAGATAGCCCTCAATGCAAAGGCTCTAGACGCAAATATTGGTGTGAGAGCTAATTCAATCAAGGAAACACTGCATGTTGGTGAAGGGCATATTGAAGAAGAAGCAGCCGAGTGGTTCTTGTGGGAGAACAACTCCATTTGGCTCACTAACTTCACACACCATCAGGCTTCCAAGAGCTCTCAAGGAAACTCACTTTTCACACTCTATGCTTAATGCCCTTTGAGTGCATTATCTAGGAATGAACCTGGTAGAGCATCGCACACAAACCAATGCTCCACATGCGGGTTTCACATGCCACCAACTCCACATTCACAGACAACTTCAGCGCCAGAGCCGTTTTCAGATAGCCCTCAATGCAAAGGCTCTAGACGCAAATATTGGTGTGAGAGCTAATTCAATCAAGCAAACACTGCATGTTGGTGAAGGGCATATTGAAGAAGAAGCAGCCGAGTGGTTCTTGTGGGAGAACAACTCCATTTGGCTCACTAACTTCACACACCATCAGGCTTCCAAGCAGCTCTCAAGGAAACTCACTTTTCACACTCTATGCTTAATGCCCTTTGAGTGCATTATCTAGGAATGAACCTGGTAGAGCATCGCACACAAACCAATGCTCCACATGCGGGTTTCACATGCCACCAACTCCACATTCACAGACAACTTCAGCGCCATAGCCGCTCTCAGATAGCCCTCAATGCAAAGGCTCTACACGCAAATATTGGTGTGAGAGCTAATTCAATCAAGGAAACACTGCATGTTGGTGAAGGGCATATTGAAGAAGAAGCAGCCGAGTGCTTCTTGTGGGAGAACAACTCCATTTGGCTCACTAACTTCACACACCATCAGGCTTCCAAGCAGCTCTCAAGGAAACTCACTTTTCACACTCTATGCTTAATGCCCTTTGAGTGCCTAGGAGTGAAAGAAGCTTGGTCAGCATCGCACACAAACCAATGCTCCACATGCGGGTTTCACATGCCACCAACTCCACATTCACAGACAACTTCAGCGCCAGAGCCGTTTTCAGATAGCCCTCAATGCAAAGGCTCTAGACGCAAATATTGGTGTGAGAGCTAATTCAATCAAGGAAACACTGCATGTTGGTGAAGGGCATATTGAAGAAGAAGCAGCCGAGTGCTTCTTGTGGGAGAACAACTCCATTTGGCTCACTAACTTCACACACCATCAGGCTTCCAAGCAGCTCTCAAGGAAACTCACTTTTCACACTCTATGCTTAATGCCCTTTGAGTGCATTATCTAGGAATGAACCTGGTAGAGCATCGCACACAAACCAATGCTCCACATGCGGGTTTCACATGCCACCAACTCCACATTCACAGACAACTTCAGCGCCAGAGCCGTTTTCAGATAGCCCTCAATGCAAAGGCTCTAGACGCAAATATTGGTGTGAGAGCTAATTCAATCAAGGAAACACTGCATGTTGGTGAAGGGCATATTGAAGAAGAAGCAGCCGAGTGGTTCTTGTGGGAGAACAACTCCATTTGGCTCACTAACTTCACACACCATCAGGCTTCCAAGCAGCTCTCAAGGAAACTCACTTTTCACACTCTATGCTTAATGCCCTTTGAGTGCATTATCTAGGAATGAACCTGGTAGAGCATCGCACACAAACCAATGCTCCACATGCGGGTTTCACATGCCACCAACTCCACATTCACAGACAACTTCAGCGCCATAGCCGCTCTCAGATAGCCCTCAATGCAAAGGCTCTACACGCAAATATTGGTGTGAGAGCTAATTCAATCAAGGAAACACTGCATGTTGGTGAAGGGCATATTGAAGAAGAAGCAGCCGAGTGCTTCTTGTGGGAGAACAACTCCATTTGGCTCACTAACTTCACACACCATCAGGCTTCCAAGCAGCTCTCAAGGAAACTCACTTTTCACACTCTATGCTTAATGCCCTTTGAGTGCCTAGGACTGAAAGAAGCTTGGTCAGCATCGCACACAAACCAATGCTCCACATGCGGGTTTCACATGCCACCAACTCCACATTCACAGACAACTTCAGCGCCAGAGCCGTTTTCAGATAGCCCTCAATGCAAAGGCTCTAGACGCAAATATTGGTGTGAGAGCTAATTCAATCAAGGAAACACTGCATGTTGGTGAAGGGCATATTGAAGACGAAGCAGCCGAGTGGTTCTTGTGGGAGAACAACTCCATTTGGCTCACTAACTTCACACACCATCAGGCTTCCAAGCAGCTCTCAAGGAAACTCACTTTTCACACTCTATGCTTAATGCCCTTTGAGTGCCTAGGAGTGAAAGAAGCTTGGTCAGCATCGCACACAAACCAATGCTCCACATGCGGGTTTCACATGCCACCAACTCCACATTCACAGACAACTTCAGCGCCAGAGCCGTTTTCAGATAGCCCTCAATGCAAAGGCTCTACACGCAAATATTGGTGTGAGAGCTAATTCAATCAAGGAAACACTGCGTGTTGGTGAAGGGCATATTGAAGAAGAAGCAGCCGAGTGGTTCTTGTGGGAGAACAACTCCATTTGGCTCACTAACTTCACACACCATCAGGCTTCCAAGCAGCTCTCAAGGAAACTCACTTTTCACACTCTATGCTTAATGCCCTTTGAGTGCATTATCTAGGAATGAACCTGGTAGAGCATCGCACACAAACCAATGCTCCACATGCGGGTTTCACATGCCACCAACTCCACATTCACAGACAACTTCAGCGCCAGAGCCGCTCTCAGATAGCCCTCAATGCAAAGGCTCTAGACGCAAATATTGGTGTGAGAGCTAATTCAATCAAGGAAACACTGCATGTTGGTGAAGGGCATATTGAAGAAGAAGCAGCCGAGTGGTTCTTGTGGGAGAACAACTCCATTTGGCTCACTAACTTCACACACCATCAGGCTTCCAAGAGCTCTCAAGGAAACTCACTTTTCACACTCTATGCTTAATGCCCTTTGAGTGCATTATCTAGGAATGAACCTGGTAGAGCATCGCACACAAACCAATGCTCCACATGCGGGTTTCACATGCCACCAACTCCACATTCACAGACAACTTCAGCGCCAGAGCCGTTTTCAGATAGCCCTCAATGCAAAGGCTCTAGACGCAAATATTGGTGTGAGAGCTAATTCAATCAAGCAAACACTGCATGTTGGTGAAGGGCATATTGAAGAAGAAGCAGCCGAGTGGTTCTTGTGGGAGAACAACTCCATTTGGCTCACTAACTTCACACACCATCAGGCTTCCAAGCAGCTCTCAAGGAAACTCACTTTTCACACTCTATGCTTAATGCCCTTTGAGTGCATTATCTAGGAATGAACCTGGTAGAGCATCGCACACAAACCAATGCTCCACATGCGGGTTTCACATGCCACCAACTCCACATTCACAGACAACTTCAGCGCCATAGCCGCTCTCAGATAGCCCTCAATGCAAAGGCTCTACACGCAAATATTGGTGTGAGAGCTAATTCAATCAAGGAAACACTGCATGTTGGTGAAGGGCATATTGAAGAAGAAGCAGCCGAGTGCTTCTTGTGGGAGAACAACTCCATTTGGCTCACTAACTTCACACACCATCAGGCTTCCAAGCAGCTCTCAAGGAAACTCACTTTTCACACTCTATGCTTAATGCCCTTTGAGTGCCTAGGAGTGAAAGAAGCTTGGTCAGCATCGCACACAAACCAATGCTCCACATGCGGGTTTCACATGCCACCAACTCCACATTCACAGACAACTTCAGCGCCAGAGCCGTTTTCAGATAGCCCTCAATGCAAAGGCTCTAGACGCAAATATTGGTGTGAGAGCTAATTCAATCAAGGAAACACTGCATGTTGGTGAAGGGCATATTGAAGAAGAAGCAGCCGAGTGCTTCTTGTGGGAGAACAACTCCATTTGGCTCACTAACTTCACACACCATCAGGCTTCCAAGCAGCTCTCAAGGAAACTCACTTTTCACACTCTATGCTTAATGCCCTTTGAGTGCATTATCTAGGAATGAACCTGGTAGAGCATCGCACACAAACCAATGCTCCACATGCGGGTTTCACATGCCACCAACTCCACATTCACAGACAACTTCAGCGCCAGAGCCGTTTTCAGATAGCCCTCAATGCAAAGGCTCTAGACGCAAATATTGGTGTGAGAGCTAATTCAATCAAGGAAACACTGCATGTTGGTGAAGGGCATATTGAAGAAGAAGCAGCCGAGTGGTTCTTGTGGGAGAACAACTCCATTTGGCTCACTAACTTCACACACCATCAGGCTTCCAAGCAGCTCTCAAGGAAACTCACTTTTCACACTCTATGCTTAATGCCCTTTGAGTGCATTATCTAGGAATGAACCTGGTAGAGCATCGCACACAAACCAATGCTCCACATGCGGGTTTCACATGCCACCAACTCCACATTCACAGACAACTTCAGCGCCATAGCCGCTCTCAGATAGCCCTCAATGCAAAGGCTCTACACGCAAATATTGGTGTGAGAGCTAATTCAATCAAGGAAACACTGCATGTTGGTGAAGGGCATATTGAAGAAGAAGCAGCCGAGTGCTTCTTGTGGGAGAACAACTCCATTTGGCTCACTAACTTCACACACCATCAGGCTTCCAAGCAGCTCTCAAGGAAACTCACTTTTCACACTCTATGCTTAATGCCCTTTGAGTGCCTAGGACTGAAAGAAGCTTGGTCAGCATCGCACACAAACCAATGCTCCACATGCGGGTTTCACATGCCACCAACTCCACATTCACAGACAACTTCAGCGCCAGAGCCGTTTTCAGATAGCCCTCAATGCAAAGGCTCTAGACGCAAATATTGGTGTGAGAGCTAATTCAATCAAGGAAACACTGCATGTTGGTGAAGGGCATATTGAAGACGAAGCAGCCGAGTGCTTCTTGTGGGAGAACAACTCCATTTGGCTCACTAACTTCACACACCATCAGGCTTCCAAGCAGCTCTCAAGGAAACTCACTTTTCACACTCTATGCTTAATGCCCTTTGAGTGCATTATCAGGAGTGAACCAGGTAGAGCATCCCACACAAACCAATGCTCCACATGCGGGTTTCACATGCCACCAACTCCACATTCACAGACAACTTCAGCGCCAGAGCCGTTTTCAGATAGCCCTCAATGCAAAGGCTCTACACGCAAATATTGGTGTGAGAGCTAATTCAATCAAGGAAACACTGCGTGTTGCTGAAGGGCATATTGAAGAAGAAGCAGCCGAGTGGTTCTTGTGGGAGAACAACTCCATTTGGCTCACTAACTTCACACACCATCAGGTTTCCAAGCAGCTCTCAAGGAAACTCACTTTTCACACTCTATGCTTAATGCCCTTTGAGTGCATTATCTAGGAATGAACCTGGTAGAGCATCGCACACAAACCAATGCTCCACATGCGGGTTTCACATGCCACCAACTCCACATTCACAGACAACTTCAGCGCCAGAGCCGTTTTCAGATAGCCCTCAATGCAAAGGCTCTAGACGCAAATATTGGTGTGAGAGCTAATTCAATCAAGCAAACACTGCATGTTGGTGAAGGGCATATTGAAGAAGAAGCAGCCGAGTGGTTCTTGTGGGAGAACAACTCCATTTGGCTCACTAACTTCACACACCATCAGGCTTCCAAGCAGCTCTCAAGGAAACTCACTTTTCACACTCTATGCTTAATGCCCTTTGAGTGCATTATCTAGGAATGAACCTGGTAGAGCATCGAACACACAAACCAATGCTCCACATGCGGGTTTCACATGCCACCAACTCCACATTCACAGACAACTTCAGCGCCAGAGCCGTTTTCAGATAGCCCTCAATGCAAAGGCTCTAGACGCAAATATTGGTGTGAGAGCTAATTCAATCAAGGAAACACTGCATGTTGGTGAAGGGCATATTGAGGAAGAAGCAGCCGAGTGGTTCTTGTGGGAGAACAACTCCATTTGGCTCACTAACTTCATACACCATCAGGCTTCCAAGCAGCTCTCAAGGAAACTCACTTTTCACACTCTATGCTTAATGCCCTTTGAGTGCCTAGGAGTGAAAGAAGCTTGGTCAGCATCGCACACAATCCAATGCTCCAGATGCGGGTTTCACATGCCACCAACTCCACATTCACAGACAACTTCAGCGCCAGAGCCGTTTTCAGATAGCCCTCAATGCAAAGGCTCTAGACGCAAATATTGGTGTGAGAGCTAATTCAATCAAGGAAACACTGCATGTTGGTGAAGGGCATATTGAAGAAGAAGCAGCCGAGTGGTTCTTGTGGGAGAACAACTCCATTTGGCTCACTAACTTCACACACCATCAGGCTTCCAAGCAGCTCTCAAGGAAACTCACTTTTCACACTCTATGCTTAATGCCCTTTGAGTGCATTATCAGGAGTGAACCAGGTAGAGCATCCCACACAAACCAATGCTCCACATGCGGGTTTCACATGCCACCAACTCCACATTCACAGACAACTTCAGCGCCAGAGCCGTTTTCAGATAGCCCTCAATGCAAAGGCTCTAGACGCAAATATTGGTGTGAGAGCTAATTCAATCAAGGAAACACTGCATGTTGGTGAAGGGCATATTGAAGAAGCAGCAGCCGAGTGGTTCTTGTGGGAGAACAACTCCATTTGGCTCACTAACTTCACACACCATCAGGCTTCCAAGCAGCTCTCAAGGAAACTCACTTTTCACACTCTATGCTTAATGCCCTTTGAGTGCATTATCTAGGAATGAACCTGGTAGAGCATCGAACACACAAACCAATGCTCCACATGCGGGTTTCACATGCCAAAAACTCCACATTCACAGACAACTTCAGCGCCAGAGCCGTTTTCAGATAGCCCTCAATACAAAGGCTCTAGACGCAAATATTGGTGTGAGAGCTAATTCAATCAAGGAAACACTGCATGTTGGTGAAGGGCATATTGAAGAAGCAGCAGCCGAGTGGTTCTTGTGGGAGAACAACTCCATTTGGCTCACTAACTTCACACACCATCAGGCTTCCAAGCAGCTCTCAAGGAAACTCACTTTTCACACTCTATGCTTAATGCCCTTTGAGTGCCTAGGACTGAAAGAAGCTTGGTCAGCATCGCACACAAACCAATGCTCCACATGCGGGTTTCACATGCCACCAACTCCACATTCACAGACAACTTCAGCGCCAGAGCCGTTTTCAGATAGCCCTCAATGCAAAGGCTCTAGACACAAATATTGGTGTGAGAGCTAATTCAATCAAGGAAACACTGCATGTTGGTGAAGGGCATATTGAAGAAGAAGCAGCCGAGTGGTTCTTGTGGGAGAACAACTCCATTTGGCTCACTAACTTCACACACCATCAGGCTTCCAAGCAGCTCTCAAGGAAACTCACTTTTCACACTCTATGCTTAATGCCCTTTGAGTGCATTATCTAGGAATGAACCTGGTAGAGCATCGCACACAAACCAATGCTCCACATGCGGGTTTCACATGCCACCAACTCCACATTCACAGACAACTTCAGCGCCAGAGCCGTTTTCAGATAGCCCTCAATGCAAAGGCTCTAGACGCAAATATTGGTGTGAGAGCTAATTCAATCAAGGAAACACTGCATGTTGGTGAAGGGCATATTGAAGAAGCAGCAGCCGAGTGGTTCTTGTGGGAGAACAACTGCATTTGGCTCACTAACTTCATACACCATCAGGCTTCCAAGCAGCTCTCAAGGAAACTCACTTTTCACACTCTATGCTTAATGCCCTTTGAGTGCATTATCTAGGAATGAACCTGGTAGAGCATCGAACACACAAACCAATGCTCCACATGCGGGTTTCACATGCCACCAACTCCACATTCACAGACAACTTCAGCGCCAGAGCCGTTTTCAGATAGCCCTCAATGCAAAGGCTCTAGACGCAAATATTGGTGTGAGAGCTAATTCAATCAAGGAAACACTGCATGTTGGTGAAGGGCATATTGAAGAAGAAGCAGCCGAGTGGTTCTTGTGGGAGAACAACTCCATTTGGCTCACTAACTTCACACACCATCAGGCTTCCAAGCAGCTCTCAAGGAAACTCACTTTTCACACTCTATGCTTAATGCCCTTTGAGTGCCTAGGACTGAAAGAAGCTTGGTCAGCATCGCACACAAACCAATGCTCCACATGCGGGTTTCACATGCCACCAACTCCACATTCACAGACAACTTCAGCGCCAGAGCCGTTTTCAGATAGCCCTCAATGCAAAGGCTCTAGACGCAAATATTGGTGTGAGAGCTAATTCAATCAAGGAAACACTGCATGTTGGTGAAGGGAATATTGAAGAAGCAGCAGCTGAGTGGTTCTTGTGGGAGAACAACTCCATTTGGCTCACTAACTTCACACACCATCAGGCTTCCAAGCAGCTCTCAAGGAAACTCACTTTTCACACTCTATGCTTAATGCCCTTTGAGTGCCTAGGACTGAAAGAAGCTTGGTCAGCATCGCACACAAACCAATGCTCCACATGCGGGTTTCACATGCCACCAACTCCACATTCACAGACAACTTCAGCGCCAGAGCCGTTTTCAGATAGCCCTCAATGCAAAGGCTCTAGATGCAAATATTGGTGTGAGAGCTAATTCAATCAAGGAAACACTGCATGTTGGTGAAGGGCGTATTGAAGAAGAAGCAGCCGAGTGGTTCTTGTGGGAGAACAACTCCATTTGGCTCACTAACTTCACACACCATCAGGCTTCCAAGCAGCTCTCAAGGAAACTCACTTTTCACACTCTATGCCTAATGCCCTTTGAGTGCATTATCTAGGAATGAACCTGGTAGAGCATCGCACACAAACCAATGCTCCACATGCAGGTTTCACATGCCACCAACTCCACATTCACAGACAACTTCAGCGCCAGAGCCATTTTCAGATAGCCCTCAATGCAAAGGCTTTAGACCCAAATATTGCTGTGAGAGCTAATTCAATCAAGGAAACACTGCATGTTGGTGAAGGGCATATTGAAGAAGAAGCAGCCGAGTGGTTCTTGTGGGAGAACAACTCCATTTGGCTCACTAACTTCACACACCATCAGGCTTCCAAGCAGCTCTCAAGGAAACTCACTTTTCACACTCTATGCTTAATGCCCTTTGAGTGCATTATCAGGAGTGAACCTGGTAGAGCATCCGACACAAACCAATGCTCCACATGCGGGTTTCACATGCCACCAACTCCACATTCACAGACAACTTCAGCGCCAGAGCCGTTTTCAGATAGCCCTCAATGCAAAGGCTCTAGACGCAAATATTGGTGTGAGAGCTAATTCAATCAAGGAAACACTGCATGTTGGTGAAGGGCATATTGAAGAAGAAGCAGCCGAGTGGTTCTTGTGGGAGAACAACTCCATTTGGCTCACTAACTTCACACACCATCAGGCTTCCAAGCAGCTCTCAAGGAAACTCACTTTTCACACTCTATGCTTAATGCCCTTTAAGTGCCTAGGACTGAAAGAAGCTTGGTCAGCATCGCACACAAACCAATGCTCCACATGCGGGTTTCACATGCCACCAACTCCACATTCACAGACAACTTCAGCGCCAGAGCCGTTTTCAGATAGCCCTCAATGCAAAGGCTCTAGACGCAAATATTGGTGTGAGAGCTAATTCAATCAAGGAAACACTGCATGTTGGTGAAGGGCATATTGAAGAAGAAGCAGCCGAGTGGTTCTTGTGGGAGAACAACTCCATTTGGCTCACTAACTTCACACACCATCAGGCTTCCAAGCAGCTCTCAAGGAAACTCACTTTTCACACTCTATGCTTAATGCCCTATGAGTGCATTATCAGGAGTGAACGTGGTAGAGCATCCCACACAAAACAATGCTCCACATGCGGGTTTCACATGCCACCAACTCCACATTCACAGACAACTTCAGCGCCAGAGCCGTTTTCGGATAGCCCTCAATGCAAAGGCTCTAGACGCAAATATTGGTGTGAGAGCTAATTCAATCAAGGAAACACTGCATGTTGGTGAAGGGCATATTGAAGAAGAATCAGCCGAGTGGTTCTTGTGGGAGAACAACTCCATTTGGCTCACTAACTTCACACACCATCAGGCTTCCAAGCAGCTCTCAAGGAAACTCACTTTTCACACTCTATGCCTAATGCCCTTTGAGTGCATTATCTAGGAATGAACCTGGTAGAGCATCGCACACAAACCAATGCTCCACATGCAGGTTTCACATGCCACCAACTCCACATTCACAGACAACTTCAGCGCCAGAGCCGTTTTCAGATAGCCCTCAATGCAAAGGCTTTAGACCCAAATATTGGTGTGAGAGCTAATTCAATCAAGGAAACACTGCATGTTGGTGAAGGGCATATTGAAGAAGAAGCAGCCGAGTGGTTCTTGTGGGAGAACAACTCCATTTGGCTCACTAACTTCACACACCATCAGGCTTCCAAGCAGCTCTCAAGGAAACTCACTTTTCCCACTCTATGCTTAATGCCCTTTGAGTGCATTATCAGGAGTGAACCTGGTAGAGCATCCCACACAAACCAATGCTCCACATGCGGGTTTCACATGCCACCAACTCCACATTCACAGACAACTTCAGCGCCAGAGCCGTTTTCAGATAGCCCTCAATGCAAAGGCTCTGGACGCAAATATTGGTGTGAGAGCTAATTCAATCAAGGAAACACTGCATGTTGGTGAAGGGCATATTGAAGAAGAAGCAGCCGAGTGGTTCTTGTGGGAGAACAACTCCATTTGGCTCACTAACTTCACACACCATCAGGCTTCCAAGCAGCTCTCAAGGAAACTCACTTTTCACACTCTATGCTTAATGCCCTTTGAGTGCATTATCTAGGAATGAACCTGGTAGAGCATCGAACACACAAACCAATGCTCCACATGCGGGTTTCACATGCCAAAAACTCCACATTCACAGACAACTTCAGCGCCAGAGCCGTTTTCAGATAGCCCTCAATGCAAAGGCTCTAGACGCAAATATTGGTGTGAGAGCTAATTCAATCAAGGAAACACTGCATGTTGGTGAAGGGCATATTGAAGAAGAAGCAGCCGAGTGGTTCTTGTGGGAGAACAACTCCATTTGGCTCACTAACTTCACACACCATCAGGCTTCCAAGCAGCTCTCAAGGAAACTCACTTTTCACACTCTATGCTTAATGCCCTTTGAGTGCCTAGGACTGAAAGAAGCTTGGTCAGCATCGCACACAAACCAATGCTCCACATGCGGGTTTCACATGCCACCAACTCCACATTCACAGACAACTTCAGCGCCAGAGCCGTTTTCAGATAGCCCTCAATGCAAAGGCTCTAGACGCAAATATTGGTGTGAGAGCTAATTCAATCAAGCAAACACTGCATGTTGGTGAAGGGCATATTGAAGAAGAAGCAGCCGAGTGGTTCTTGTGGGAGAACAACTCCATTTGGCTCACTAACTTCACACACCATCAGGCTTCCAAGCAGCTCTCAAGGAAACTCACTTTTCACACTCTATGCTTAATGCCCTTTGAGTGCATTATCAGGAGTGAACCTGGTAGAGCATCCCACACAAACCAATGCTCCACATGCGGGTTTCACATGCCACCAACTCCACATTCACAGACAACTTCAGCGCCAAAGCGCTTTTCAGATAGCCCTCAAAACAAAGGCTCTAGACGCAAATATTGGTGTGAGAGCTAATTCAATCAAGGAAACACTGCATGTTGGTGAAGGGCATATTGAAGAAGAAGCAGCCGAGTGGTTCTTGTGGGAGAACAACTCCATTTGGCTCACTAAGTTCACACACCATCAGGCTTCCAAGCAGCTCTCAAGGAAACTCACTTTTCACACTCTATGCTTAATGCCCTTTGAGTGCATTATCAGGAGTGAACGTGGTAGAGCATCCCACACAAAACAATGCTCCACATGCGGGTTTCACATGCCACCAACTCCACATTCACAGACAACTTCAGCGCCAGAGCCGTTTTCAGATAGCCCTCAATGCAAAGGCTCTAGACGCAAATATTGGTGTGAGAGCTAATTCAATCAAGGAAACACTGCATGTTGGTGAAGGGCATATTGAAGAAGAAGCAGCCGAGTGGTTCTTGTGGGAGAACAACTCCATTTGGCTCACTAACTTCACACACCATCAGGCTTCCAAGCAGCTCTCAAGGAAACTCAGTTTTCACACTCTATGCTTAATGCCCTTTGAGTGCATTATCTAGGAATGAACCTGGTAGAGCATCGCACACAAACCAATGCTCCACATGCGGGTTTCACATGCCACCAACTCCACATTCACAGACAACTTCAGCGCCAGAGCCGTTTTCAGATAGCCCTCAATGCAAAGGCTCTAGACGCAAATATTGGTGTGAGAGCTAATTCAATCAAGGAAACACTGCATGTTGGTGAAGGGCATATTGAAGAAGAAGCAGCCGAGTGGTTCTTGTGGGAGAACAACTCCATTTGGCTCACTAACTTCACACACCATCAGGCTTCCAAGCAGCTCTCAAGGAAACTCACTTTTCACACTCTATGCTTAATGCCCTTTGAGTGCATTATCAGGAGTGAACCTGGTAGAGCATCGCACACAAACCAATGCTCCACATGCGGGTTTCACATGCCAAAAACTCCACATTCACAGACAACTTCAGCGCCAGAGCCGTTTTCAGATAGCCCTCAATGCAAAGGCTCTAGATGCAAATATTGGTGTGAGAGCTAATTCAATCAAGGAAACACTGCATGTTGGTGAAGGGCATATTGAAGAAGAAGCAGCCGAGTGGTTCTTGTGGGAGAACAACTCCATTTGGCTCACTAACTTCACACACCATCAGGCTTCCAAGCAGCTCTCAAGGAAACTCACTTTTCACACTCTATGCTTAATGCCCTTTGAGTGCCTAGGAGTGAAAGAAGCTTGGTCAGCATCGCACACAAACCAATGCTCCACATGCGGGTTTCACATGCCACCAACTCCACATTCACAGACAACTTCAGCGCCAGAGCCGTTTTCAGATAGCCCTCAATGCAAAGGCTCTAGACGCAAATATTGGTGTGAGAGCTAATTCAATCAAGGAAACACTGCATGTTGGTGAAGGGCATATTGAAGAAGAAGCAGCCGAGTGGTTCTTGTGGGAGAACAACTCCATTTGGCTCACTAACTTCACACACCATCAGGCTTCCAAGCAGCTCTCAAAGAAACTCAGTTTTCACACTCTATGCTTAATGCCCTTTGAGTGCATTATCTAGGAATGAACGTGGTAGAGCATCGCACACAAACCAATGCTCCACATGCGGGTTTCACATGCCACCAACTCCACATTCACAGACAACTTCAGCGCCAGAGCCGTTTTCAGATAGCCCTCAATGCAAAGGCTCTAGACGCAAATATTGGTGTGAGAGCTAATTCAATCAAGGAAACACTGCATGTTGGTGAAGGGCATATTGAAGAAGAAGCAGCCGAGTGGTTCTTGTGGGAGAACAACTCCATTTGGCTCACTAACTTCACACACCATCAGGCTTCCAAGCAGCTCTCAAGGAAACTCACTTTTCACACTCTATGCTTAATGCCCTTTGAGTGCCTAGGAGTGAAAGAAGCTTGGTCAGCATCGCACACAAACCAATGCTCCACATGCGGGTTTCACATGCCACCAACTCCACATTCACAGACAACTTCAGCGCCAGAGCCGCTCTCAGATAGCCCTCAATGCAAAGGCTCTACACGCAAATATTGGTGTGAGAGCTAATTCAATCAAGGAAACACTGCATGTTGGTGAAGGGCATATTGAAGAAGAAGCAGCCGAGTGGTTCTTGTGGGAGAACAACTCCATTTGGCTCACTAACTTCACACACCATCAGGCTTCCAAGCAGCTCTCAAGGAAACTCACTTTTCACACTCTATGCTTAATGTCCTTTGAGTGCATTATCAGGAGTGAACCTGGTAGAGCATCGCACACAAACCAATGCTCCACATGCGGGTTTCACATGCCACCAACTCCACATTCACAGACAACTTCAGCGCCAGAGCCGTTTTCAGATAGCCCTCAATGCAAAGGCTCTAGACGCAAATATTGGTGTGAGAGCTAATTCAATCAAGGAAACACTGCATGTTGGTGAAGGGCATATTGAAGAAGCAGCAGCCGAGTGGTTCTTGTGGGAGAACAACTGCATTTGGCTCACTAACTTCATACACCATCAGGCTTCCAAGCAGCTCTCAAGGAAACTCACTTTTCACACTCTATGCTTAATGCCCTTTGAGTGCATTATCTAGGAATGAACCTGGTAGAGCATCGAACACACAAACCAATGCTCCACATGCGGGTTTCACATGCCACCAACTCCACATTCACAGACAACTTCAGCGCCAGAGCCGTTTTCAGATAGCCCTCAATGCAAAGGCTCTAGACGCAAATATTGGTGTGAGAGCTAATTCAATCAAGCAAACACTGCATGTTGGTGAAGGGCATATTGAAGAAGAAGCAGCTGAGTGGTTCTTGTGGGAGAACAACTCCATTTGGCTCACTAACTTCACACACCATCAGGCTTCCAAGCAGCTCTCAAGGAAACTCACTTATCACACTCTATGCTTAATGCCCTTTGAGTGCCTAGGACTGAAAGAAGCTTGGTCAGCATCGCACACAAACCAATGCTCCACATGCGGGTTTCACATGCCACCAACTCCACATTCACAGACAACTTCAGCGCCAGAGCCGTTTTCAGATAGCCCTCAATGCAAAGGCTCTAGATGCAAATATTGGTGTGAGAGCTAATTCAATCAAGGAAACACTGCATGTTGGTGAAGGGCGTATTGAAGAAGAATCAGCCGAGTGGTTCTTGTGGGAGAACAACTCCATTTGGCTCACTAACTTCACACACCATCAGGCTTCCAAGCAGCTCTCAAGGAAACTCACTTTTCACACTCTATGCTTAATGCCCTTTGAGTGCATTATCAGGAGTGAACCTGGTAGAGCATCCCACACAAAACAATGCTCCACATGCGGGTTTCACATGCCACCAACTCCATATTCACAGACAACTTCAGCGCCAGAGCCGTTTTCAGATAGCCCTCAATGCAAAGGCTCTAGACGCAAATATTGGTGTGAGAGCTAATTCAATCAAGGAAACACTGCATGTTGGTGAAGGGCATATTGAAGAAGAAGCAGCCGAGTGGTTCTTGTGGGAGAACAACTCCATTTGGCTCACTAACTTCACACACCATCAGGCTTCCAAGCAGCTCTCAAGGAAACTCACTTTTCACACTCTATGCTTAATGCCCTTTGAGTGCCTAGGACTGAAAGAAGCTTGGTCAGCATCGCACACAAACCAATGCTCCACATGCGGGTTTCACATGCCACCAACTCCACATTCACAGACAACTTCAGCGCCAGAGCCGCTCTCAGATAGCCCTCAATGCAAAGGCTCTAGACGCAAATATTGGTGTGAGAGCTAATTCAATCAAGGAAACACTGCATGTTGGTGAAGGGCATATTGAAGAAGAAGCAGCCGAGTGGTTCTTGTGGGAGAACAACTCCATTTGGCTCACTAACTTCACACACCATCAGGCTTCCAAGCAGCTCTCAAGGAAACTCACTTTTCACACTCTATGCCTAATGCCCTTTGAGTGCATTATCTAGGAATGAACCTGGTAGAGCATCGCACACAAACCAATGCTCCACATGCAGGTTTCACATGCCACCAACTCCACATTCACAGACAACTTCATCGCCAGAGCCGTTTTCAGATAGCCCTCAATGCAAAGGCTTTAGACCCAAATATTGCTGTGAGAGCTAATTCAATCAAGGAAACACTGCATGTTGGTGAAGGGCATATTGAAGAAGAAGCAGCCGAGTGGTTCTTGTGGGAGAACAACTCCATTTGGCTCACTAACTTCACACACCATCAGGCTTCCAAGCAGCTCTCAAGGAAACTCACTTTTCACACTCTATGCTTAATGCCCTTGAGTGCATTATCAGGAGTGAACCTGGTAGAGCATCCGACACAAACCAATGCTCCACATGCGGGTTTCACATGCCACCAACTCCACATTCACAGACAACTTCAGCGCCAGAGCCACTTTCAGATAGCCCTCAATGCAAAGGCTCTAGACGCAAATATTGGTGTGAGAGCTAATTCAATCAAGGAAACACTGCATGTTGATGAAGGGCATATTGAAGAAGAAGCAGCCGAGTGGTTCTTGTGGGAGAACAACTCCATTTGGCTCACTAACTTCACACACCATCAGGCTTCCAAGCAGCTCTCAAGGAAACTCACTTTTCACACTCTATGCTTAATGCCCTTAGAGTGCATTATCTAGGAATGAACCTGGTAGAGCATCGAACACACAAACCAATGCTCCACATGCGGGTTTCACATGCCAAAAACTCCACATTCACAGACAACTTCAGCGCCAGAGCCGTTTTCAGATAGCCCTCAATGCAAAGGCTCTAGACGCAAATATTGGTGTGAGAGCTAATTCAATCAAGGAAACACTGCATGTTGGTGAAGGGCATATTGAAGAAGAAGCAGCCGAGTGGTTCTTGTGGGAGAACAACTCCATTTGGCTCACTAACTTCACACACCATCAGGCTTCCAAGCAGCTCTCAAGGAAACTCACTTTTCACACTCTATGCTTAATGCCCTTTGAGTGCCTAGGACTGAAAGAAGCTTGGTCAGCATCGCACACAAACCAATGCTCCACATGCGGGTTTCACATGCCACCAACTCCACATTCACAGACAACTTCAGCGCCAGAGCCGTTTTCAGATAGCCCTCAATGCAAAGGCTCTACACGCAAATATTGGTGTGAGAGCTAATTCAATCAAGCAAACACTGCATGTTGGTGAAGGGCATATTGAAGAAGAAGCAGCCGAGTGGTTCTTGTGGGAGAACAACTCCATTTGGCTCACTAACTTCACACACCATCAGGCTTCCAAGCAGCTCTCAAGGAAACTCACTTTTCACACACTATGCTTAATGCCCTTTGAGTGCATTATCAGGAGTGAACCTGGTAGAGCATCCCACACAAACCAATGCTCCACATGCGGGTTTCACATGCCACCAACTCCACATTCACAGACAACTTCAGCGCCAGAGCCGTTTTCAGATAGCCCTCAATGCAAAGGCTCTAGACGCAAATATTGGTGTGAGAGCTAATTCAATCAAGGAAACACTGCATGTTGGTGAAGGGCATATTGAAGAAGAAGCAGCCGAGTGGTTCTTGTGGGAGAACAACTCCATTTGGCTCACTAACTTCACACACCATCAGGCTTCCAAGCAGCTCTCAAGGAAACTCACTTTTCACACTCTATGCTTAATGCCCTTTGAGTGCATTATCTAGGAATGAACCTGGTAGAGCATCCCACACAAACCAATGCTCCACATGCGGGTTTCACATGCCAAAAACTCCACATTCACAGACAACTTCAGCGCCAGAGCCGTTTTCAGATAGCCCTCAATGCAAAGGCTCTAGACGCAAATATTGGTGTGAGAGCTAATTCAATCAAGGAAACACTGCATGTTGGTGAAGGGCATATTGAAGAAGAAGCAGCCGAGTGGTTCTTGTGGAGAACAACTCCATTTGGCTCACTAACTTCACACACCATCAGGCTTCCAAGCAGCTCTCAAGGAAACTCACTTTTCACACTCTATGCTTAATGCCCTTTGAGTGCCTAGGACTGAAAGAAGCTTGGTCAGCATCGCACACAAACCAATGCTCCACATGCGGGTTTCACATGCCACCAACTCCACATTCTCAGACAACTTCAGCGCCAGAGCCGTTTTCAGATAGCCCTCAATGCAAAGGCTCTAGACGCAAATATTGGTGTGAGAGCTAATTCAATCAAGCAAACACTGCATGTTGGTGAAGGGCATATTGAAGAAGAAGCAGCCGAGTGGTTCTTGTGGGAGAACAACTCCATTTGGCTCACTAACTTCACACACCATCAGGCTTCCAAGCAGCTCTCAAGGAAACTCACTTTTCACACTCTATGCTTAATGCCCTTTGAGTGCATTATCAGGAGTGAACGTGGTAGAGCATCCCACACAAAACAATGCTCCACATGCGGGTTTCACATGCCACCAACTCCACATTCACAGACAACTTCAGCGCCAGAGCCGTTTTCAGATAGCCCTCAATGCAAAGGCTCTAGACGCAAATATTGGTGTGAGAGCTAATTCAATCAAGGAAACACTGCATGTTGGTGAAGGGCATATTGAAGAAGAAGCAGCCGAGTGGTTCTTGTGGGAGAACAACTCCATTTGGCTCACTAACTTCACACACCATCAGGCTTCCAAGCAGCTCTCAAGGAAACTCATTTTTCACACTCTATGCTTAATGCCCATTGCCTAGGACTGAAAGAAGCTTGGTCAGCATCGCACACAAACCAATGCTCCACATGCGGGTTTCACATGCCACCAACTCCACATTCACAGACAACTTCAGCGCCAGAGCCGCTCTCAGATAGCCCTCAATGCAAAGGCTCTAGACGCAAATATTGGTATGAGAGCTAATTCAATCAAGGAAACACTGCATGTTGGTGAAGGGCATATTGAAGAATAAGAAGCCGAGTGGTTCTTGTGGGAGAACAACTCCATTTGGCTCACTAACTTCACACACCATCAGGCTTCCAAGCAGCTCTCAAGGAAACTCACTTTTCACACTCTATGCTTAATGCCCTTTGAGTGCATTATCTAGGAATGAACCTGGTAGAGCATCGCACACAAACCAATGCTCCACATGCGGGTTTCACATGCCACCAACTCCACATTCACAGACAACTTCAGCGCCAGAGCCGTTTTCAGATAGCCCTCAATGCAAAGGCTCTAGACGCAAATATTGGTGTGAGAGCTAATTCAATCAAGGAAACACTGCATGTTGGTGAAGGGCATATTGAAGAAGAAGCAGCCGAGTGGTTCTTGTGGAGAACAACTCCATTTGGCTCACTAACTTCACACACCATCAGGCTTCCAAGCAGCTCTCAAGGAAACTCACTTTTCACACTCTATGCTTAATGCCCATTGCCTAGGACTGAAAGAAGCTTGGTCAGCATCGCACACAAACCAATGCTCCACATGCGGGTTTCACATGCCACCAACTCCACATTCACAGACAACTTCAGCGCCAGAGCCGTTTTCAGATAGCCCTCAATACAAAGGCTCTAGACGCAAATATTGGTGTGAGAGCTAGTTCAATCAAGGAAACACTGCATGTTGGTGAAGGGCATATTGAAGAAGAAGCAGCCGAGTGGTTCTTGTGGGAGAACAACTCCATTTGGCTCACTAACTTCACACACCATCAGGCTTCCAAGCAGCTCTCAAGGAAACTCACTTTTCACACTCTATGCTTAATGCCCTTTGAGTGCATTATCTAGGAATGAACCTGGTAGAGCATCCCACACAAACCAATGCTCCACATGCGGGTTTCACATGCCACCAACTCCACATTCACAGACAACTTCAGCGCCAGAGCCGTTTTCAGATAGCCCTCAATGCAAAGGCTCTAGACGCAAATATTGGTGTGAGAGCTAATTCAATCAAGGAAACACTGCATGTTTGTAAAGGGCATATTGAAGAAGCAGCCGAGTGGTTCTTGTGCTAGAACAACTCCATTTGGCTCACTAACTTCACACACCATCAGGCTTCCAAGCAGCTCTCAAGGAAACTCACTTTTCACACTCTATGCTTAATGCCCTTTGAGTGCCTAGGACTGAAAGAAGCTTGGTCAGCATCGCACACAAACCAGTGCTCCACATGCGGGTTTCACATGCCACCAACTCCACATTCACAGACAACTTCAGCGCCAGAGCCGTTTTCAGATAGCCCTCAATGCAAAGGCTCTAGACGCAAATATTGGTGTGAGAGCTAATTCAATCAAGGAAACACTGCATGTTGGTGAAGGGCATATTGAAGAAGAAGCAGCCGAGTGGTTCTTGTGGGAGAACAACTCCATTTGGCTCACTAACTTCATACACCATCAGGCTTCCAAGCAGCTCTCAAGGAAACTCACTTTTCACACTCTAGGCTTAATGCCCTTTGAGTGCATTATCTAGGAATCAACCTGGTAGAGTATAGCACACAAACCAATGCTCCACATGAGCGTTCCACATGCCACCAACTCCACATTCACAGACAACTTCAGCGCCAGAGCCGTTTTCAGATAGCCCTCAATGCAAAGGCTCTACACGCAAATATTGGTGTGAGAGCTAATTCAATCAAGGAAACACTGCATGTTGGTGAAGGGCATATTGAAGAAGAAGCAGCCGAGTGGTTCTTGTGGGAGAACAACTCCATTTGGCTCACTAACTTCACACACCATCAGGCTTCCAAGCAGCTCTCAAGGAAACTCACTTTTCACACTCTATGCTTAATGCCGTTTGAGTGCCTAGGAGTGAAAGAAGCTTGGTCAGCATCGCACACAAACCAATGCTCCACATGCGGGTTTCACATGCCACCAACTCCACATTCACAGACAACTTCAGCGCCAGAGCCGTTTTCAGATAGCCCTCAATGCAAAGGCTCTACACGCAAATATTGGTGTGAGAGCTAATTCAATCAAGGAAACACTGCATGTTGGTGAAGGGCATATTGAAGAAGAAGCAGCCGAGTGGTTCTTGTGGGAGAACAACTCCATTTGGCTCACTAACTTCACACACCATCAGGCTTCCAAGCAGCTCTCAAAGAAACTCAGTTTTCACACTCTATGCTTAATGCCCTTTGAGTGCATTATCTAGGAATGAACCTGGTAGAGCATCGCACACAAACCAATGCTCCACATGCGGGTTTCACATGCCACCAACTCCACATTCACAGACAACTTCAGCGCCAGAGCCGTTTTCAGATAGCCCTCAATGCAAAGGCTCTAGACGCAAATATTGGTGTGAGAGCTAATTCAATCAAGGAAACACTGCATGTTGGTGAAGGGCATATTGAAGAAGAAGCAGCCGAGTGGTTCTTGTGGGAGAACAACTCCATTTGGCTCACTAACTTCACACACCATCAGGCTTCCAAGCAGCTCTCAAGGAAACTCACTTTTCACACTCTATGCTTAATGCCCTTTGAGTGCATTATCAGGAGTGAACCTGGTAGAGCATCCCACACAAACCAATGCTCCACATGCGGGTTTCATATGCCACCAACTCCACATTCACAGACAACTTCAGCGCCAGAGCCCTTTTCAGATAGCCCTCAATGCAAAGGCTCTAGATGCAAATATTGGTGTGAGAGCTAATTCAATCAAGGAAACACTGCATGTTTGTAAAGGGCATATTGAAGAAGAGGCAGCCGAGTGGTTCTTGTGGGAGAACAACTCCATTTGGCTCACTAACTTCACACACCATCAGGCTTCCAAGCAGCTCTCAAGGAAACTCACTTTTCACACTCTATGCTTAATGCCCTTTGAGTGCCTAGGACTGAAAGAAGCTTGGTCAGCATCGCACACAAACCAATGCTCCACATGCGGGTTTCACATGCCACCAACTCCACATTCACAGACAACTTCAGCGCCAGAGCCGTTTTCAGATAGCCCTCAATGCAAAGGCTCTAGACGCAAATATTGGTGTGAGAGCTAATTCAATCAAGGAAACACTGCATGTTGGTGAAGGGCATATTGAAGAAGAAGCAGCCGAGTGGTTCTTGTGGGAGAACAACTCCATTTGGCTCACTAACTTCATACACCATCAGGCTTCCAAGCAGCTCTCAAGGAAACTCACTTTTCACACTCTATGCTTAATGCCATTTGAGTGCATTATCTAGGAATCAACCTGGTAGAGTATAGCACACAAACCAATGCTCCACATGTGCGTTCCACATGCCACCAACTCCACATTCAAAGACAACTTCAGCCTCAGAGCCGTTTTCAGATAGCCCTCAATGCAAAGGCTCTAGACGCAAATATTGGTGTGAGAGCTAATTCAATCAAGGAAACACTGCATGTTGGTGAAGGGCATATTGAAGAAGAAGCAGCCGAGTGGTTCTTGTGGGAGAACAACTCCATTTGGCTCACTAACTTCACACACCATCAGGCTTCCAAGCAGCTCTCAAGGAAACTCACTTTTCACACTCTATGCTTAATGCCCTTTGAGTGCCTAGGACTGAAAGAAGCTTGGTCAGCATCGCACACAAACCAATGCTCCACATGCGGGTTTCACATGCCACCAACTCCACATTCACAGACAACTTCAGCGCCAGAGCCGTTTTCAGATAGCCCTCAATGCAAAGGCTCTAGACGCAAATATTGGTGTGAGAGCTAATTCAATCAAGGAAACACTGCATGTTGGTGAAGGGCATATTGAAGAAGAAGCAGCCAAGTGGTTCTTGTGGGAGAACAACTCCATTTGGCTCACTAACTTCACACACCATCAGGCTTCCAAGCAGCTCTCAAAGAAACTCACTTTTCACACTCTATGCTTAATGCCCTTTGAGTGCCTTATCTAGGAATGAACCTGGTAGAGCATCGCACACAAACCAATGCTCCACATGCGGGTTTCACATGCCACCAACTCCACATTCACAGACAACTTCAGCGCCAGAGCCGCTCTCAGATAGCCCTCAATGCAAAGGCTCTAGACGCAAATATTGGTGTGAGAGCTAATTCAATCAAGGAAACACTGCATGTTGGTGAAGGGCATATTGAAGAAGAAGCAGCCGAGTGGTTCTTGTGGGAGAACAACTCCATTTGGCTCACTAACTTCACACACCATCAGGCTTCCAAGCAGCTCTCAAGGAAACTCACTTTTCACACTCTATGCTTAATGCCCTTTGAGTGCATTATCTAGGAATGAACCTGGTAGAGCATCGCACACAAACCAATGCTCCACATGCGGGTTTCACATGCCACCAACTCCACATTCACAGACAACTTCAGCGCCAGAGCCGTTTTCAGGTAGCCCTCAATGCAAAGGCTCTAGACGCAAATATTGGTGTGAGAGCTAATTCAATCAAGGAAATACTGCATGTTGGTGAAGGGCATATTGAAGAAGAAGCAGCCGAGTGGTTCTTGTGGGAGAACAACTCCATTTGGCTCACTAACTTCACACACCATCAGGCTTCCAAGCAGCTCTCAAGGAAACTCACTTTTCACACTCTATGCTTAATGCCCTTTGAGTGCATTAGCTAGGAATGAACCTGGTAGAGCATCCCACACAAACCAATGCTCCACATGCGGGTTTCACATGCCACCAACTCCACATTCACAGACAACTTCAGCGCCAGAGCCGTTTTCAGATAGCCCTCAATGCAAAGGCTCTAGACGCAAATATTGGTGTGAGAGCTAATTCAATCAAGGAAACTGTGCTTGTTGGTGAAGGGCATATTGAAGAAGAAGCAGCCGAGTGGTTCTTGTGCTAGAACAACTCCATTTGGCTCACTAACTTCACACACCATCAGGCTTCCAAGCAGCTCTCAAGGAAACTCACTTTTCACACTCTATGCTTAATGCCCTTTGAGTGCCTAGGACTGAAAGAAGCTTGGTCAGCATCGCACACAAACCAATGCTCCACATGCGGGTTTCACATGCCACCAACTCCACATTCACAGACAACTTCAGCGCCAGAGCCGTTTTCAGATAGCCCTCAATGCAAAGGCTCTAGACTCAAATATTGGTGTGAGAGCTAATTCAATCAAGGAAACACTGCATGTTGGTGAAGGGCATATTGAAGAAGAAGCAGCCGAGTGGTTCTTGTGGGAGAACAACTCCATTTGGCTCACTAATTTCATACACCATCAGGCTTCCAAGCAGCTCTCAAGGAAACTCACTTTTCACACTCTAGGCTTAATGCCCTTTGAGTGCATTATCTAGGAATCAACCTGGTAGAGCATCGCACACAAACCAATGCTCCACATGCGGGTTTCACATGCCACCAACTCCACATTCACAGACAACTTCAGCGCCAGAGCCGTTTTCAGATAGCCCTCAATGCAAAGGCTCTAGACGCAAATATTGGTGTGAGAGCTAATTCAATCAAGGAAACACTGCATGTTGGTGAAGGGCATATTGAAGAAGAAGCAGCCGAGTGGTTCTTGTGGGAGAACAACTCCATTTGGCTCACTAACTTCACACACCATCAGGCTTCCAAGCAGCTCTCAAGGAAACTCACTTTTCACACTCTATGCTTAATGCCCTTTGAGTGCATTATCAGGAGTGAACCTGGTAGAGCATCGCACACAAACCAATGCTCCACATGCGGGTTTCACATGCCACCAACTCCACATTCACAGACAACTTCAGCGCCAGAGCCGTTTTCAGATAGCCCTCAATGCAAAGGCTCTAGACGCAAATATTGGTGTGAGAGCTAATTCAATCAAGGAAACTGTGCTTGTTGGTGAAGGGCATATTGAAGAAGAAGCAGCCGAGTGGTTCTTGTGCTAGAACAACTCCATTTGGCTCACTAACTTCACACACCATCAGGCTTCCAAGCAGCTCTCAAGGAAACTCACTTTTCACACTCTATGCTTAATGCCCTTTGAGTGCCTAGGACTGAAAGAAGCTTGGTCAGCATCGCACACAAACCAATGCTCCACATGCGGGTTTCACATGCCACCAACTCCACATTCACAGACAACTTCAGCGCCAGAGCCGTTTTCAGATAGCCCTCAATGCAAAGGCTCTAGACGCAAATATTGGTGTGAGAGCTAATTCAATCAAGGAAACACTGCATGTTGGTGAAGGGCATATTGAAGAAGAAGCAGCCGAGTGGTTCTTGTGGGAGAACAACTCCATTTGGCTCACTAACTTCATACACCATCAGGCTTCCAAGCAGCTCTCAAGGAAACTCACTTTTCACACTCTATGCTTAATGCCCTTTGAGTGCATTATCTAGGAATCAACCTGGTAGAGTATAGCACACAAACCAATGCTCCACATGTGCGTTCCACATGCCACCAACTCCACATTCAAAGACAACTTCAGCCTCAGAGCCGTTTTCAGATAGCCCTCAATGCAAAGGCTCTAGACGAAAATATTGGTGTGAGAGCTAATTCAATCAAGGAAACACTGCATGTTGGTGAAGGGCATATTGAAGAAGAAGCAGCCGAGTGGTTCTTGTGGGAGAACAACTCCATTTGGCTCACTAACTTCACACACCATCAGGCTTCCAAGCAGCTCTCAAGGAAACTCACTTTTCACACTCTATGCTTAATGCCCTTTGAGTGCCTAGGAGTGAAAGAAGCTTGGTCAGCATCGCACACAAACCAATGCTCCACATGCGGGTTTCACATGCCACCTACTCCACATTCACAGACAACTTCAGCGCCAGAGCCGTTTTCAGATAGCCCTCAATGCAAAGGCTCTAGACGCAAATATTGGTGTGAGAGCTAATTCAATCAAGGAAACACTGCATGTTGGTGAAGGGCATATTGAAGAAGAAGCAGCCGAGTGGTTCTTGTGGGAGAACAACTCCATTTGGCTCACTAACTTCACACACCATCAGGCTTCCAAGCAGCTCTCAAAGAAACTCAGTTTTCACACTCTATGCTTAATGCCCTTTGAGTACATTATCTAGGAATGAACCTGGTAGAGCATCGCACACAAACCAATGCTCCACATGCGGGTTTCACATGCCACCAACTCCACATTCACAGACAACTTCAGCGCCAGAGCCGCTCTCAGATAGCCCTCAATGCAAAGGCTCTAGACGCAAATATTGGTGTGAGAGCTAATTCAATCAAGGAAACACTGCATGTTGGTGAAGGGCATATTGAAGAAGAAGCAGCCGAGTGCTTCTTGTGGGAGAACAACTCCATTTGGCTCACTAACTTCACACACCTTCAGGCTTCCAAGCAGCTCTCAAGGAAACTCACTTTTCACACTCTATGCTTAATGCCCTTTGAGTGCCTAGGAGTGAAAGAAGCTTGGTCAGCATCGCACACAAACCAATGCTCCACATGCGGGTTTCACATGCCACCAACTCCACATTCACAGACAACTTCAGCGCCAGAGCCGTTTTCAGATAGCCCTCAATGCAAAGGCTCTACACGCAAATATTGGTGTGAGAGCTAATTCAATCAAGGAAACACTGCATGTTGGTGAAGGGCATATTGAAGAAGAAGCAGCCGAGTGGTTCTTGTGGGAGAACAACTCCATTTGGCTCACTAACTTCACACACCATCAGGCTTCCAAGCAGCTCTCAAAGAAACTCACTTTTCACACTCTATGCTTAATGCCCTTTGAGTGCATTATCTAGGAATGAACCTGGTAGAGCATCGCACACAAACCAATGCTCCACATGCGGGTTTCACATGCCAACAACTCCACATTCACAGACAACTTCAGCGCCAAAGCCGCTTTCAGATAGCCCTCAATGCAAAGGCTCTAGACGCAAATATTGGTGTGAGAGCTAATTCAATCAAGGAAACACTGCATGTTGGTGAAGGGCATATTGAAGAAGAAGAAGCCGATTGGTTCTTGTGGGAGAACAACTCCATTTGGCTCACTAACTTCACACACCATCAGGCTTCCAAGCAGCTCTCAAGGAAACTCACTTTTCACACTCTATGCTTAATGCCCTTTGAGTGCATTATCTAGGAATGAACCTGGTAGAGCAGCGCAAAAACCAATGCTCCACATGCGGGTTTCACATGCCACCAACTCCACATTCACAGACAACTTCAGCGCCACAGCCGTTTTCAGATAGCCCTCAATGCAAAGGCTCTAGGCGCAAATATTGGTGTGAGAGCTAATTCAATCAAGGAAACACTGCATGTTGGTGAAGGGCATATTGAAGAAGAAGCAGCCGAGTGGTTCTTGTGGGAGAACAACTCCATTTGGCTCAATAACTTCACACACCATCAGGCTTCCAAGCAGCTCTCAAGGAAACTCACTTTTCACACTCTATGCTTAATGCCCTTTGAGTGCATTATCTAGGAATGAACCTGGTAGAGCATCGCACACAAACCAATGCTCCACATGCAGGTTTCACATGCCACCAACTCCACATTCACAGAAAACTTCAGGGCCAGAGCCGTTTTCAGATAGCCCTCAATGCAAAGGCTCTAGACGCAAATATTGGTGTGAGAGCTAATTCAATCAAGGAAACACTGCATGTTGGTGAAGGGCATATTGAAGAAGAAGCAGCTGAGTGGTTCTTGTGGGAGAACAACTCCATTTGGCTCACTAACTTCACACACCATCAGGCTTCCAAGCAGCTCTCAAGGAAACTCACTTTTCACACTCTATGCTTAATACCCTTTGAGTGCCTAGGACTGAAAGAAGCTTGGTCAGCATCGCACACAAACCAATGCTCCACATGCGGGTTTCACATGCCACCAACTCCACATTCACAGACAACTTCAGCGCCAAAGCCGCTTTCAGATAGCCCTCAATGCAAAGGCTCTAGACGCAAATATTGGTGTGAGAGATAATTCAATCAAGGAAACACTGCATGTTGGTGAAGGGCATATTGAAGAAGAAGAAGCCGAGTGGTTCTTGTGGGAGAACAACTCCATTTGGCTCACTAACTTCACACACCATCAGGCTTCCAAGCAGCTCTCAAGGAAACTCACTTTTCACACTCTATGCTTAATGCCCTTTGAGTGCGTTCTCTAGGAATGAACCTGGTAGAGCATCCCACACAAACCATGCTCCACATGCGGGTTTCACATGCCACCAACTCCACATTCACAGACAACTTCAGCGCCAGAGCCGTTTTCAGATAGCCCTCAATGCAAAGGTTCTAAACGCAAATATTGGTGTGAGAGCTAATTCAATCAAGGAAACACTGCATGTTGGTGAAGGGCATATTGAAGAAGAAGCAGCCGAGTGGTTCTTGTGGGAGAACAACTCCATTTGGCTCACTAACTTCACACACCATCAGGCTTCCAAGCAGCTCTCAAGGAAACTCACTTTTCACACTCTATGCTTAATGCCCTTTGAGTGCATTATCTAGGAATGAACCTGGTAGAGCATGGCACACAAACCAATGCTCCACATGCGGGTTTCACATGCCACCAACTCCACATTCACAGACAACTTCAGCGCCAGAGCCGCTCTCAGATAGCCCTCAATGCAAAGGCTCTAGACGCAAATATTGGTGTGAGAGCTAATTCAATCAAGGAAACACTGCATGTTGGTGAAGGGCATATGGAAGAAGAAGCAGCCGAGTGGTTCTTGTGGGAGAACAACTCCATTTGGCTCACTAACTTCACACACCATCAGGCTTCCAAGCAGCTCTCAAGGAAACTCACTTTTCACACTCTATGCTTAATGCCCTTTGAGTGCATTATCTAGGAATGAACCTGGTAGAGCATCGCACACAAACCAATGCTCCACATGCGGGTTTCACATGCCACCAACTCCACATTCACAGACAACTTCAGCGCCAGAGCCGTTTTCAGATAGCCCTCAATGCAAAGGCTCTAGACGCAAATATTGGTGTGAGAGCTAATTCAATCAAGGAAACACTGCATGTTGGTGAAGGGCATATTGAAGAAGAAGCAGCCGAGTGGTTCTTGTGGGAGAACAACTCCATTTGGCTCACTAACTTCACACACCATCAGGCTTCCAAGCAGCTCTCAAGGAAACTCACTTTTCACACTCTATGTTTAATGACCTTTGAGTGCCTAGGACTGAAAGAAGCTTGGTCAGCATCGCACACAAACCAATGCTCCACATGCGGGTTTCACATGCCACCAACTCCACATTCACAGACAACTTCAGCGCCAAAGCCGCTTTCAGATAGCCCTCAATGCAAAGGCTCTAGACGCAAATATTGGTGTGAGAGATAATTCAATCAAGGAAACACTGCATGTTGGTGAAGGGCATATTGAAGAAGAAGAAGCCGAGTGCTTCTTGTGGGAGAACAACTCCATTTGGCTCACTAACTTCACACACCATCAGGCTTCCAAGCAGCTCTCAAGGAAACTCACTTTTCACACTCTATGCTTAATGCCCTTTGAGTGCATTATCTAGGAATGAACCTGGTAGAGCATCGCACACAAACCAATGCTCCACATGCGGGTTTCACATGCCACCAACTCCACATTCACAGACAACTTCAGCGCCAGAGCCGCTCTCAGATAGCCCTCAATGCAAAGGCTCTAGACGCAAATATTGGTGTGAGAGCTAATTCAATCAAGGAAACACTGCATGTTGGTGAAGGGCATATGGAAGAAGAAGCAGCCGAGTGGTTCTTGTGGGAGAACAACTCCATTTGGCTCACTAACTTCACACACCATCAGGCTTCCAAGCAGCTCTCAAGGAAACTCACTTTTCACACTCTATGCTTAATGCCATTTGAGTGCATTATCTAGGAATGAACCTGGTAGAGCATCGCACACAAACCAATGCTCCACATGCGGGTTTCACATGCCACCAACTCCACATTCACAGACAACTTCAGCGCCAGAGCCGTTTTCAGATAGCCCTCAATGCAAAGGCTCTAGACGCAAATATTGGTGTGAGAGCTAATTCAATCAAGGAAACACTGCATGTTGGTGAAGGGCATATTGAAGAAGAAGCAGCCGAGTGGTTCTTGTGGGAGAACAACTCCATTTGGCTCACTAACTTCACACACCATCAGGCTTCCAAGCAGCTCTCAAGGAAACTCATTTTCACACTCTATGCTTAATGCCCTTTGAGTGCCTAGGACTGAAAGAAGCTTGGTCAGCATCGCACACAAACCAATGCTCCACATGCGGGTTTCACATGCCACCAACTCCACATTCACAGACAACTTCAGCGCCAAAGCCGCTTTCAGATAGCCCTCAATGCAAAGGCTCTAGACGCAAATATTGGTGTGAGAGATAATTCAATCAAGGAAGCACTGCATGTTGGTGAAGGGCATATTGAAGAAGAAGAAGCCGATTGGTTCTTGTGGGAGAACAACTCCATTTGGCTCACTAACTTCACACACCATCAGGCTTCCAAGCAGCTCTCAAGGAAACTCACTTTTCACACTCTATGCTTAATGCCCTTTGAGTGCATTCTCTAGGAATGAACCTGGTAGAGCATGGCACACAAACCAATGCTCCACATGTGGGTTTCACATGCCACCAACTCCACTTTCACAGACAACTTCAGCGCCAGAGCCGTTTTCAGATAGCCCTCAATGCAAAGCTTCTAAACGCAAATATTGGTGTGAGAGCTAATTCAATCAAGGAAACACTGCATGTTGGTTAAGGGCATATTGAAGAAGAAGCAGCCGAGTGGTTCTTGTGGGAGAACAACTCCATTTGGCTCAATAACTTCACACACCATCAGGCTTCCAAGCAGCTCTCAAGGAAACTCACTTTTCACACTCTATGCTTAATGCCCTTTGAGTGCATTATCTAGGAATGAACCTGGTAGAGCATCGCACACAAACCACTGCTCCACATGCGGGTTTCACATGCCACCAACTCCACATTCACAGACAACTTCAGCGCCAGAGCCGTTTTCAGATAGCCCTCAATGCAAAGGTTCTAGACGCAAATATTGGTGTGAGAGCTAATTCAATCAAGGAAACACTGCATGTTGGTGAAGGGCATATGGAAGAAGAAGCAGCCGAGTGGTTCTTGTGGGAGAACAACTCCATTTGGCTCACTAACTTCACACACCATCAGGCTTCCAAGCAGCTCTCAAGGAAACTCACTTTTCACACTCTATGCTTAATGCCCTTTGAGTGCATTATCTAGGAATGAACCTGGTAGAGCATCGCACACAAACCACTGCTCCACATGCGGGTTTCACATGCCACCAACTCCACATTCACAGACAACTTCAGCGCCAGAGCCGTTTTCAGATAGCCCTCAATGCAAAGGCTCTAGACGCAAATATTGGTGTGAGAGCTAATTCAATCAAGGAAACACTGCATGTTGGTGAAGGGCATATTGAAGAAGAAGAAGCCGATTGGTTCTTGTGGGAGAACAACTCCATTTGGCTCACTAACTTCACACACCATCAGGCTTCCAAGCAGCTCTCAAGGAAACTCACTTTTCACACTCTATGCTTAATGCCCTTTGAGTGCATTATCTAGGAATGAACCTGGTAGAGCAGCGCAAAAACCAATGCTCCACATGCGGGTTTCACATGCCACCAACTCCACATTCACAGACAACTTCAGCGCCAGAGCCGTTTTCAGATAGCCCTCAATGCAAAGGCTCTAGGCGCAAATATTGGTGTGAGAGCTAATTCAATCAAGGAAACACTGCATGTTGGTGAAGGGCATATTGAAGAAGAAGCAGCCGAGTGGTTCTTGTGGGAGAACAACTCCATTTGGCTCAATAACTTCACACACCATCAGGCTTCCAAGCAGCTCTCAAGGAAACTCACTTTTCACACTCTATGCTTAATGCCCTTTGAGTGCATTATCTAGGAATGAACCTGGTAGAGCATCGCACACAAACCAATGCTCCACATGCAGGTTTCACATGCCACCAACTCCACATTCACAGAAAACTTCAGGGCCAGAGCCGTTTTCAGATAGCCCTCAATGCAAAGGCTCTAGACGCAAATATTGGTGTGAGAGCTAATTCAATCAAGGAAACACTGCATGTTGGTGAAGGGCATATTGAAGAAGAAGCAGCTGAGTGGTTCTTGTGGGAGAACAACTCCATTTGGCTCACTAACTTCACACACCATCAGGCTTCCAAGCAGCTCTCAAGGAAACTCACTTTTCACACTCTATGCTTAATACCCTTTGAGTGCCTAGGACTGAAAGAAGCTTGGTCAGCATCGCACACAAACCAATGCTCCACATGCGGGTTTCACATGCCACCAACTCCACATTCACAGACAACTTCAGCGCCAAAGCCGCTTTCAGATAGCCCTCAATGCAAAGGCTCTAGACGCAAATATTGGTGTGAGAGATAATTCAATCAAGGAAACACTGCATGTTGGTGAAGGGCATATTGAAGAAGAAGAAGCCGAGTGGTTCTTGTGGGAGAACAACTCCATTTGGCTCACTAACTTCACACACCATCAGGCTTCCAAGCAGCTCTCAAGGAAACTCACTTTTCACACTCTATGCTTAATGCCCTTTGAGTGCGTTCTCTAGGAATGAACCTGGTAGAGCATCCCACACAAACCATGCTCCACATGCGGGTTTCACATGCCACCAACTCCACATTCACAGACAACTTCAGCGCCAGAGCCGTTTTCAGATAGCCCTCAATGCAAAGGTTCTAAACGCAAATATTGGTGTGAGAGCTAATTCAATCAAGGAAACACTGCATGTTGGTGAAGGGCATATTGAAGAAGAAGCAGCCGAGTGGTTCTTGTGGGAGAACAACTCCATTTGGCTCACTAACTTCACACACCATCAGGCTTCCAAGCAGCTCTCAAGGAAACTCACTTTTCACACTCTATGCTTAATGCCATTTGAGTGCATTATCTAGGAATGAACCTGGTAGAGCATCGCACACAAACCAATGCTCCACATGCGGGTTTCACATGCCACCAACTCCACATTCACAGACAACTTCAGCGCCAGAGCCGTTTTCAGATAGCCCTCAATGCAAAGGCTCTAGACGCAAATATTGGTGTGAGAGCTAATTCAATCAAGGAAACACTGCATGTTGGTGAAGGGCATATGGAAGAAGAAGCAGCCGAGTGGTTCTTGTGGGAGAACAACTCCATTTGATTCACTAACTTCACACACCATCAGGCTTCCAAGCAGCTCTCAAGGAAACTCACTTTTCACACTCTATGCTTAATGCCCTTTGAGTGCATTATCTAGGAATGAACCTGGTAGAGCATCGCACACAAACCAATGCTCCACATGCGGGTTTCACATGCCACCAACTCCACATTCACAGACAACTTCAGCGCCAGAGCCGTTTTCAGATAGCCCTCAATGCAAAGGCTCTAGACGCAAATATTGGTGTGAGAGCTAATTCAATCAAGGAAACACTGCATGTTGGTGAAGGGCATATTGAAGAAGAAGCAGCCGAGTGGTTCTTGTGGGAGAACAACTCCATTTGGCTCACTAACTTCACACACCATCAGGCTTCCAAGCAGCTCTCAAGGAAACTCACTTTTCACACTCTATGTTTAATGACCTTTGAGTGCCTAGGACTGAAAGAAGCTTGGTCAGCATCGCACACAAACCAATGCTCCACATGCGGGTTTCACATGCCACCAACTCCACATTCACAGACAACTTCAGCGCCAAAGCCGCTTTCAGATAGCCCTCAATGCAAAGGCTCTAGACGCAAATATTGGTGTGAGAGATAATTCAATCAAGGAAACACTGCATGTTGGTGAAGGGCATATTGAAGAAGAAGAAGCCGAGTGCTTCTTGTGGGAGAACAACTCCATTTGGCTCACTAACTTCACACACCATCAGGCTTCCAAGCAGCTCTCAAGGAAACTCACTTTTCACACTCTATGCTTAATGCCCTTTGAGTGCATTATCTAGGAATGAACCTGGTAGAGCATGGCACACAAACCAATGCTCCACATGCGGGTTTCACATGCCACCAACTCCACATTCACAGACAACTTCAGCGCCAGAGCCGCTCTCAGATAGCCCTCAATGCAAAGGCTCTAGACGCAAATATTGGTGTGAGAGCTAATTCAATCAAGGAAACACTGCATGTTGGTGAAGGGCATATGGAAGAAGAAGCAGCCGAGTGGTTCTTGTGGGAGAACAACTCCATTTGGCTCACTAACTTCACACACCATCAGGCTTCCAAGCAGCTCTCAAGGAAACTCACTTTTCACACTCTATGCTTAATGCCCTTTGAGTGCATTATCTAGGAATGAACCTGGTAGAGCATCGCACACAAACCAATGCTCCACATGCGGGTTTCACATGCCACCAACTCCACATTCACAGACAACTTCAGCGCCAGAGCCGTTTTCAGATAGCCCTCAATGCAAAGGCTCTAGACGCAAATATTGGTGTGAGAGCTAATTCAATCAAGGAAACACTGCATGTTGGTGAAGGGCATATTGAAGAAGAAGCAGCCGAGTGGTTCTTGTGGGAGAACAACTCCATTTGGCTCACTAACTTCACACACCATCAGGCTTCCAAGCAGCTCTCAAGGAAACTCACTTTTCACACTCTATGTTTAATGACCTTTGAGTGCCTAGGACTGAAAGAAGCTTGGTCAGCATCGCACACAAACCAATGCTCCACATGCGGGTTTCACATGCCACCAACTCCACATTCACAGACAACTTCAGCGCCAAAGCCGCTTTCAGATAGCCCTCAATGCAAAGGCTCTAGACGCAAATATTGGTGTGAGAGATAATTCAATCAAGGAAACACTGCATGTTGGTGAAGGGCATATTGAAGAAGAAGAAGCCGAGTGCTTCTTGTGGGAGAACAACTCCATTTGGCTCACTAACTTCACACACCATCAGGCTTCCAAGCAGCTCTCAAGGAAACTCACTTTTCACACTCTATGCTTAATGCCCTTTGAGTGCATTATCTAGGAATGAACCTGGTAGAGCATCGCACACAAACCAATGCTCCACATGCGGGTTTCACATGCCACCAACTCCACATTCACAGACAACTTCAGCGCCAGAGCCGCTCTCAGATAGCCCTCAATGCAAAGGCTCTAGACGCAAATATTGGTGTGAGAGCTAATTCAATCAAGGAAACACTGCATGTTGGTGAAGGGCATATGGAAGAAGAAGCAGCCGAGTGGTTCTTGTGGGAGAACAACTCCATTTGGCTCACTAACTTCACACACCATCAGGCTTCCAAGCAGCTCTCAAGGAAACTCACTTTTCACACTCTATGCTTAATGCCATTTGAGTGCATTATCTAGGAATGAACCTGGTAGAGCATCGCACACAAACCAATGCTCCACATGCGGGTTTCACATGCCACCAACTCCACATTCACAGACAACTTCAGCGCCAGAGCCGTTTTCAGATAGCCCTCAATGCAAAGGCTCTAGACGCAAATATTGGTGTGAGAGCTAATTCAATCAAGGAAACACTGCATGTTGGTGAAGGGCATATTGAAGAAGAAGCAGCCGAGTGGTTCTTGTGGGAGAACAACTCCATTTGGCTCACTAACTTCACACACCATCAGGCTTCCAAGCAGCTCTCAAGGAAACTCATTTTCACACTCTATGCTTAATGCCCTTTGAGTGCCTAGGACTGAAAGAAGCTTGGTCAGCATCGCACACAAACCAATGCTCCACATGCGGGTTTCACATGCCACCAACTCCACATTCACAGACAACTTCAGCGCCAAAGCCGCTTTCAGATAGCCCTCAATGCAAAGGCTCTAGACGCAAATATTGGTGTGAGAGATAATTCAATCAAGGAAGCACTGCATGTTGGTGAAGGGCATATTGAAGAAGAAGAAGCCGATTGGTTCTTGTGGGAGAACAACTCCATTTGGCTCACTAACTTCACACACCATCAGGCTTCCAAGCAGCTCTCAAGGAAACTCACTTTTCACACTCTATGCTTAATGCCCTTTGAGTGCATTCTCTAGGAATGAACCTGGTAGAGCATGGCACACAAACCAATGCTCCACATGTGGGTTTCACATGCCACCAACTCCACTTTCACAGACAACTTCAGCGCCAGAGCCGTTTTCAGATAGCCCTCAATGCAAAGCTTCTAAACGCAAATATTGGTGTGAGAGCTAATTCAATCAAGGAAACACTGCATGTTGGTTAAGGGCATATTGAAGAAGAAGCAGCCGAGTGGTTCTTGTGGGAGAACAACTCCATTTGGCTCACTAACTTCACACACCATCAGGCTTCCAAGCAGCTCTCAAGGAAACTCACTTTTCACACTCTATGCTTAATGCCCTTTGAGTGCATTATCTAGGAATGAACCTGGTAGAGCATCGCACACAAACCACTGCTCCACATGCGGGTTTCACATGCCACCAACTCCACATTCACAGACAACTTCAGCGCCAGAGCCGTTTTCAGATAGCCCTCAATGCAAAGGTTCTAGACGCAAATATTGGTGTGAGAGCTAATTCAATCAAGGAAACACTGCATGTTGGTGAAGGGCATATGGAAGAAGAAGCAGCCGAGTGGTTCTTGTGGGAGAACAACTCCATTTGGCTCACTAACTTCACACACCATCAGGCTTCCAAGCAGCTCTCAAGGAAACTCACTTTTCACACTCTATGCTTAATGCCCTTTGAGTGCATTATCTAGGAATGAACCTGGTAGAGCATCGCACACAAACCAATGCTCCACATGCGGGTTTCACATGCCACCAACTCCACATTCACAGACAACTTCAGCGCCAGAGCCGTTTTCAGATAGCCCTCAATGCAAAGGCTCTAGACGCAAATATTGGTGTGAGAGATAATTCAATCAAGGAAACACTGCATGTTGGTGAAGGGCATATTGAAGAAGAAGCAGCCGAGTGGTTCCTGTGGGAGAACAACTCCATTTGGCTCAATAACTTCACACACCATCAGGCTTCCAAGCAGCTCTCAAGGAAACTCACTTTTCACACTCTATGCTTAATGCCCTTTGAGTGCCTAGGACTGAAAGAAGCTTGGTCAGCATCGCACACAAACCAATGCTCCACATGCGGGTTTCACATGCCACCAACTCCACATTCACAGACAACTTCAGCGCCAAAGCCGCTTTCAGATAGCCCTCAATGCAAAGGCTCTAGACGCAAATATTGGTGTGAGAGATAATTCAATCAAGGAAACACTGCATGTTGGTGAAGGGCATATTGAAGAAGAAGAAGCCGATTGGTTCTTGTGGGAGAACAACTCCATTTGGCTCACTAACTTCACACACCATCAGGCTTCCAAGCAGCTCTTAAGGAAACTCACTTTTCACACTCTATGCTTAATGCCCTTTGAGTGCATTATCTAGGAATGAACCTGGTAGAGCATCCCACACAAACCATGCTCCACATGTGGGTTTCACATGCCACCAACTCCACATTCACAGACAACTTCAGCGCCAGAGAGGTTTTCAGATAGCCCTCAATGCAAAGGCTCTAGACGCAAATATTGGTGTGAGAGCTAATTCAATCAAGGAAACACTGCATGTTGGTGAAGGGCATATTGAAGAAGAAGCAGCCGAGTGGTTCTTGTGGGAGAACAACTCCATTTGGCTCACTAACTTCACACACCATCAGGCTTCCACGCAGCTCTCAAGGAAACTCACTTTTCACACTCTATGCTTAATGCCCTTTGAGTGCATTATCTAGGAATGAACCTGGTAGAGCATCGCACACAAACCAATGCTCCACATGCGGGTTTCACATGCCACCAACTCCACATTCACAGACAACTTCAGCGCCAGAGCCGTTTTCAGATAGCCCTCAATGCAAAGGCTCTAGACGCAAATATTGGTGTGAGAGCTAATTCAATCAAGGAAACACTGCATGTTGGTGAAGGGCATATTGAAGAAGAAGCAGCCGAGTGGTTCTTGTGGGAGAACAACTCCATTTGGCTCAATAACTTCACACACCATCAGGCTTCCAAGCAGCTCTCAAGGAAACTCACTTTTCACACTCTATGCTTCATGCCCGTTGAGTGCATTATCTAGGAATGAACCTGGTAGCAAGGCACACAAACCAATGCTCCACATGCGGGTTTCACATGCCACCAACTCCACATTCACAGACAACTTCAGCGCCAGAGCCGTTTTCAGATAGCCCTCAATGCAAAGGCTCTAGACGCAAATATTGGTGTGAGAGATAATTCAATCAAGGAAACACTGCATGTTGGTGAAGGGCATATTGAAGAAGAAGCAGCTGAGTGGTTCTTGTGGGAGAACAACTCCATTTGGCTCACTAACTTCACACACCATCAGGCTTCCAAGCAGCTCTCAAGGAAACTCACTTTTCACACTCTATGCTTAATGCCCTTTGAGTGCCTAGGACTGAAAGAAGCTTGGTCAGCATCGCACACAAACCAATGCTCCACATGCGGGTTTCACATGCCACCAACTCCACATTCACAGACAACTTCAGCGCCAAAGCCGCTTTCAGATAGCCCTCAATGCAAAGGCTCTAGACGCAAATATTGGTGTGAGAGCTAATTCAATCAAGGAAACACTGCATGTTGGTGAAGGGCATATTGAAGAAGAAGCAGCCGAGTGGTTCTTGTGGGAGAACAACTCCATTTGGCTCACTAACTTCACACACCATCAGGCTTCCAAGCAGCTCTCAAGGAAACTCACTTTTCACACTCTATGCTTCATGCCCGTTGAGTGCATTATCTAGGAATGAACCTGGTAGAGCATCGCACACAAACCAATGCTCCACATGCGGGTTTCACATGCCACCAACTCCACATTCACAGACAACTTCAGCGCCAGAGCCGTTTTCAGATAGCCCTCAATGCAAAGGCTCTAGACGCAAATATTGGTGTGAGAGCTAATTCAATCAAGGAAACACTGCATGTTGGTGAAGGGCATATTGAAGAAGAAGCAGCCGAGTGGTTCTTGTGGGACGAACAACTCCATTTGGCTCACTAACTTCACACACCATCAGGCTTCCAAGCAGCTCTCAAGGAAACTCACTTTTCACACTCTATGCTTAATGCCATTTGAGTGCATTATCTAGGAATGAACCTGGTAGAGCATCGCACACAAACCAATGCTCCACATGCGGGTTTCACATGCCACCAACTCCACATTCACAGACAACTTCAGCGCCAGAGCCGTTTTCAGATAGCCCTCAATGCAAAGGCTCTAGACGCAAATATTGGTGTGAGAGCTAATTCAATCAAGGAAACACTGCATGTTGGTGAAGGGCATATTGAAGAAGAAGCAGCCGAGTGGTTCTTGTGGGAGAACAACTCCATTTGGCTCACTAACTTCACACACCATCAGGCTTCCAAGCAGCTCTCAAGGAAACTCATTTTCACACTCTATGCTTAATGCCCTTTGAGTGCATTCTCTAGGAATGAACCTGGTAGAGCATCCCACACAAACCATGCTCCACATGTGGGTTTCACATGCCACCAACTCCACATTCACAGACAACTTCAGCGCCAGAGCCGTTTTCAGATAGCCCTCAATGCAAAGCTTCTAAACGCAAATATTGGCGTGAGAGCTAATTCAATCAAGGAAACACTGCATGTTGGTTAAGGGCATATTGAAGAAGAAGCAGCCGAGTGGTTCTTGTGGGAGAACAACTCCATTTGGCTCACTAACTTCACACACCATCAGGCTTCCAAGCAGCTCTCAAGGAAACTCACTTTTCACACTCTATGCTTAATGCCCTTTGAGTGCATTATCTAGGAATGAACCTGGTAGAGCATCGCACACAAACCACTGCTCCACATGCGGGTTTCACATGCCACCAACTCCACATTCACAGACAACTTCAGCGCCAGAGCCGTTTTCAGATAGCCCTCAATGCAAAGGTTCTAGACGCAAATATTGGGTGTGAGAGCTAATTCAATCAAGGAAACACTGCATGTTGGTGAAGGGCATATGGAAGAAGAAGCAGCCGAGTGGTTCTTGTGGGAGAACAACTCCATTTGGCTCACTAACTTCACACACCATCAGGCTTCCAAGCAGCTCTCAAGGAAACTCACTTTTCACACTCTATGCTTAATGCCCTTTGAGTGCATTATCTAGGAATGAACCTGGTAGAGCATCGCACACAAACCAATGCTCCACATGCGGGTTTCACATGCCACCAACTCCACATTCACAGACAACTTCAGCGCCAGAGCCGTTTTCAGATAGCCCTCAATGCAAAGGCTCTAGACGCAAATATTGGTGTGAGAGCTAATTCAATCAAGGAAACACTGCATGTTGGTGAAGGGCATATTGAAGAAGAAGCAGCCGAGTGGTTCTTGTGGGAGAACAACTCCATTTGGCTCAATAACTTCACACACCATCAGGCTTCCAAGCAGCTCTCAAGGAAACTCACTTTTCACACTCTATGCTTAATGCCCTTTGAGTGCCTAGGACTGAAAGAAGCTTGGTCAGCATCGCACACAAACCAATGCTCCACATGCGGGTTTCACATGCCACGAACTCCACATTCACAGACAACTTCAGCGCCAGAGCCGTTTTCAGATAGCCCTCAATGCAAAGGCTCTAGACGCAAATATTGGGTGTGAGAGATAATTCAATCAAGGAAACACTGCATGTTGGTGAAGGGCATATTGAAGAAGAAGCAGCTGAGTGGTTCTTGTGGGAGAACAACTCCATTTGGCTCACTAACTTCACACACCATCAGGCTTCCAAGCAGCTCTCAAGGAAACTCACTTTTCACACTCTATGCTTAATGCCATTTGAGTGCATTTTCTAGGAATGAACCTGGTAGAGCATCGCACACAAACCAATGCTCCACATGCGGGTTTCACATGCCACCAACTCCACATTCACAGACAACTTCAGCGCCAGAGCCGTTTTCAGATAGCCCTCAATGCAAAGGCTCTAGACGCAAATATTGGTGTGAGAGCTAATTCAATCAAGGAAACACTGCATGTTGGTGAAGGGCATATTGAAGAAGAAGCAGCCGAGTGGTTCTTGTGGGAGAACAACTCCATTTGGCTCACTAACTTCACACACCATCAGGCTTCCAAGCAGCTCTCAAGGAAACTCATTTTCACACTCTATGCTTAATGCCCTTTGAGTGCATTCTCTAGGAATGAACCTGGTAGAGCATCCCACACAAACCATGCTCCACATGTGGGTTTCACATGCCACCAACTCCACATTCACAGACAACTTCAGCGCCAGAGCCGTTTTCAGATAGCCCTCAATGCAAAGCTTCTAAACGCAAATATTGGTGTGAGAGCTAATTCAATCAAGGAAACACTGCATGTTGGTGAAGGGCATATGGAAGAAGAAGCAGCCGAGTGGTTCTTGTGGGAGAACAACTCCATTTGGCTCACTAACTTCACACACCATCAGGCTTCCAAGCAGCTCTCAAGGAAACTCACTTTTCACACTCTATGCTTAATGCCCTTTGAGTGCATTATCTAGGAATGAACCTGGTAGAGCATCGCACACAAACCACTGCTCCACATGCGGGTTTCACATGCCACCAACTCCACATTCACAGACAACTTCAGCGCCAGAGCCGTTTTCAGATAGCCCTCAATGCAAAGGTTCTAGACGCAAATATTGGTGTGAGAGCTAATTCAATCAAGGAAACACTGCATGTTGGTGAAGGGCATATGGAAGAAGAAGCAGCCGAGTGGTTCTTGTGGGAGAACAACTCCATTTGGCTCACTAACTTCACACACCATCAGGCTTCCAAGCAGCTCTCAAGGAAACTCACTTTTCACACTCTATGCTTAATGCCCTTTGAGTGCATTATCTAGGAATGAACCTGGTAGAGCATCGCACACAAACCAATGCTCCACATGCGGGTTTCACATGCCACCAACTCCACATTCACAGACAACTTCAGCGCCAGAGCCGTTTTCAGATAGCCCTCAATGCAAAGGCTCTAGACGCAAATATTGGTGTGAGAGCTAATTCAATCAAGGAAACACTGCATGTTGGTGAAGGGCATATTGAAGAAGAAGCAGCCGAGTGGTTCTTGTGGGAGAACAACTCCATTTGGCTCAATAACTTCACACACCATCAGGCTTCCAAGCAGCTCTCAAGGAAACTCACTTTTCACACTCTATGCTTAATGCCCTTTGAGTGCCTAGGACTGAAAGAAGCTTGGTCAGCATCGCACACAAACCAATGCTCCACATGCGGGGTTTCACATGCCACGAACTCCACATTCACAGACAACTTCAGCGCCAGAGCCGTTTTCAGATAGCCCTCAATGCAAAGGCTCTAGACGCAAATATTGGTGTGAGAGATAATTCAATCAAGGAAACACTGCATGTTGGTGAAGGGCATATTGAAGAAGAAGCAGCTGAGTGGTTCTTGTGGGAGAACAACTCCATTTGGCTCACTAACTTCACACACCATCAGGCTTCCAAGCAGCTCTCAAGGAAACTCACTTTTCACACTCTATGCTTAATGCCCTTTGAGTGCCTAGGACTGAAAGAAGCTTGGTCAGCATCGCACACAAACCAATGCTCCACATGCGGGTTTCACATGCCACCAACTCCACATTCACAGACAACTTCAGCGCCAAAGCCGCTTTCAGATAGCCCTCAATGCAAAGGCTCTAGACGCAAATATTGGTGTGAGAGATAATTCAATCAAGGAAACACTGCATGTTGGTGAAGGGCATATTGAAGAAGAAGAAGCCGATTGGTTCTTGTGGGAGAACAACTCCATTTGGCTCACTAACTTCACACACCATCAGGCTTCCAAGCAGCTCTCAAGGAAACTCACTTTTCACACTCTATGCTTAATGCCCTTTGAGTGCCTAGGACTGAAAGAAGCTTGGTCAGCATCGCACACAAACCAATGCTCCACATGCGGGTTTCACATGCCACCAACTCCACATTCACAGACAACTTCAGCGCCAAAGCCGCTTTCAGATAGCCCTCAATGCAAAGGCTCTAGACGCAAATATTGGTGTGAGAGCTAATTCAATCAAGGAAACACTGCATGTTGGTGAAGGGCATATTGAAGAAGAAGAAGCCGATTGGTTCTTGTGGGAGAACAACTCCATTTGGCTCACTAACTTCACACACCATCAGGCTTCCAAGCAGCTCTCAAGGAAACTCACTTTTCACACTCTATGCTTAATGCCCTTTGAGTGCATTATCTAGGAATGAACCTGGTAGAGCATCCCACACAAACCATGCTCCACATGCGGGTTTCACATGCCACCAACTCCACATTCACAGACAACTTCAGCGCCAGAGCCGTTTTCAGATAGCCCTCAATGCAAAGGCTCTAGACGCAAATATTGGTGTGAGAGCTAATTCAATCAAGGAAACACTGCATGTTGGTGAAGGGCATATGGAAGAAGAAGCAGCCGAGTGGTTCTTGTGGGAGAACAACTCCATTTGGCTCACTAACTTCACACACCATCAGGCTTCCAAGCAGCTCTCAAGGAAACTCACTTTTCACACTCTATGCTTAATGCCCTTTGAGTGCATTATCTAGGAATGAACCTGGTAGAGCATCGCACACAAACCAATGCTCCACATGCGGGTTTCACATGCCACCAACTCCACATTCACAGACAACTTCAGCGCCAGAGCCGTTTTCAGATAGCCCTCAATGCAAAGGCTCTAGACGCAAATATTGGTGTGAGAGCTAATTCAATCAAGGAAACACTGCATGTTGGTGAAGGGCATATTGAAGAAGAAGCAGCCGAGTGGTTCTTGTGGGAGAACAACTCCATTTGGCTCACTAACTTCACACACCATCAGGCTTCCAAGCAGCTCTCAAGGAAACTCACTTTTCACACTCTATGCTTAATGCCATTTGAGTGCATTATCTAGGAATGAACCTGGTAGAGCATCGCACACAAACGAATGCTCCACATGCGGGTTTCACATGCCACCAACTCCACATTCACAGACAACTTCAGCGCCAGAGCCGTTTTCAGATAGCCCTCAATGCAAAGGCTCTAGACGCAAATATTGTTGTGAGAGCTAGTTCAATCAAGGAAACACTGCATGTTGGTGAAGGGCATATTGAAGAAGAAGCAGCCGAGTGGTTCTTGTGGGAGAACAACTCCATTTGGCTCAATAACTTCACACACCATCAGGCTTCCAAGCAGCTCTCAAGGAAACTCACTTTTCACACTCTATGCTTCATGCCCGTTGAGTGCATTATCTAGGAATGAACCTGGTAGAGCATCGCACACAAACCAATGCTCCACATGCGGGTTTCACATGCCAACAACTCCACATTCACAGACAACTTCAGCGCCAGAGCCGTTTTCAGATAGCCCTCAATGCAAAGGCTCTAGACGCAAATATTGGTGTGAGAGCTAATTCAATCAAGGAAACACTGCATGTTGGTGAAGGGCATATTGAAGAAGAAGCAGCTGAGTGGTTCTTGTGGGAGAACAACTCCATTTGGCTCACTAACTTCACACACCATCAGGCTTCCAAGCAGCTCTCAAGGAAACTCACTTTTCACACTCTATGCTTAATGCCCTTTGAGTGCCTAGGACTGAAAGAAGCTTGGTCAGCATCGCACACAAACCAATGCTCCACATGCGGGTTTCACATGCCACCAACTCCACATTCACAGACAACTTCAGCGCCAAAGCCGCTTTCAGATAGCCCTCAATGCAAAGGCTCTAGACGCAAATATTGGTGTGAGAGATAATTCAATCAAGGAAACACTGCATGTTGGTGAAGGGGCATATTGAAGAAGAAGAAGCCGATTGGTTCTTGTGGGAGAACAACTCCATTTGGCTCACTAACTTCACACACCATCAGGCTTCCAAGCAGCTCTCAAGGAAACTCACTTTTCACACTCTATGCTTAATGCCCTTTGAGTGCATTATCTAATAATGAACCTGGTAGAGCAGCGCAAAAACCAATGCTCCACATGCGGGTTTCACATGCCACCAACTCCACATTCACAGACAACTTCAGCGCCAGAGCCGTTTTCAGATAGCCCTCAATGCAAAGGCTCTAGACGCAAATATTGGTGTGAGAGCTAATTCAATCAAGGAAACACTGCATGTTGGTGAAGGGCATATTGAAGAAGAATCAGC
>NW_026700778.1:0-105877 GCF_030435755.1 Ochotona princeps | reverse complement strand
TGGTGAAGCGCATATTGAAGAAGAATCAGCCGAGTGGTTCTTGTGGGAGAACAACTCCATTTGGCTCACTAACTTCACACACCATCAGGCTTCCAAGCAGCTCTCAAGGAAACTCAGTTTTCACACTCTAGGCTTAATGCCCTTTGAGTGCCTAGGACTGAAATGAAGCTTGGTGAGCTTATCACACAAAGCAATGCTCCACAGGCGGGTTTCACATGCCACCAACTCCACATTCACAGACAACTTCAGCGCCAAAGCCGTTTTCAGGTAGCCCTCAATGCAAAGGCACCAGGCCCAAATATTGGTGTGAGAGCTAATTCAATCAAGGAAACACTGCATGTTGGTGAAGCGCATATTGAAGAAGAATCAGCCGAGTGGTTCTTGTGGGAGAACAACTCCATTTGGCTCACTAACTTCACACACCATCAGGCTTCCAAGCAGCTCTCAAGGAAACTCAGTTTTCACACTCTAGGCTTAATGCCCTTTGAGTGCATTATCTAGGAATGAACCTGGTAGAGCATCCCACACAAACCAATGCTCCACATGCGGGTTTCACATGCCACCAACTCCACATTCACAGACAACTTCAGCGCCAAAGCCATTTTCAGATAGCCCTCAATGCAAAGGCTCTAGGCCCAAATATTGGTGTGAGAGCTAATTCAATCAAGGAAACACTGCATGTTGGTGAAGTGCATATTGACGAAGAATCAGCCGAGTGGTTCTTGTGGGAGAACAACTCCATTTGGCTCACTAACTTCACACACCATCAGGCTTCCATGCAGCTCTCAAGGAAACTCAGGTTTCACACTCTAGGCTTAATGCCCTTTGAGTGCCTAGGAATGAAATGCAGCTTGGTGAGCATCCCACACAAACCAATGCTCCACAGGCGGGTTTCACATGCCACCAACTCCACATTCACAGACAACTTCAGCGCCAAAGCCGTTTTCAGATAGCTCTCAATACAATGGCTCTAGGCGCAAATATTGGTGTGAGAGCTAATTCAATCAAGGAAACACTGCATGTTGGTGAAGCGCATATTGAAGAAGAATCAGCCGAGTGGTTCTTGTGGGAGAACAACTCCATTTGGCTCACTAACTTCACACACCATCAGGCTTCCAAGCAGCTCTCAAGGAAACTCAGTTTTCACACTCTAGGCTTAATGCCCTTTGAGTGCCTAGGACTGAAATGAAGCTTGGTGAGCTTATCACACAAAGCAATGCTCCACAGGCGGGTTTCACATGCCACCAACTCCACATTCACAGACAACTTCAGCGCCAAAGCCGTTTTCAGGTAGCCCTCAATGCAAAGGCTCCAGGCCCAAATATTGGTGTGAGAGCTAATTCAATCAAGGAAACACTGCATGTTGGTGAAGCGCATATTGAAGAAGAATCAGCCGAGTGGTTCTTGTGGGAGAACAACTCCATTTGGCTCACTAACTTCACACACCATCAGGCTTCCAAGCAGCTCTCAAGGAAACTCAGTTTTCACACTCTAGGCTTAATGTCCTTTGAGTGCCTAGGACTGAAATGAACCTGGTAGAGCATCCCACACAAACCAATGCTCCACAGGCGGGTTTCACATGCCACCAACTCCACATTCACAGACAACTTCAGCGCCAAAGCTGTTTTCAGGTAGCCCTCAATGCAAAGGCTCTAGGCGCAAATATTGGTGTGAGAGCTAATTCAATCAAGGAAAACACTGCATGTTGGTGAAGCGCATATTGAAGAAGAATCAGGCGACTGGTTCTTGTGGGAGAACAACTCCATTTGGCTCACTAACTTCACACACCATCAGGCTTCCAAGCAGCTCTCAAGGAAACTCAGTTTTCACACTCTAGGCTTAATGCCCTTTGAGTGCATTATGTAGGAATGAACCTGGTAGAGCATCCCACACAAACCAATGCTCCACAGGCGGGTTTCACATGCCACCAACTCCACATTCACAGACAACTTCAGCGCCAAGGCCGTTTTCAGGTAGCCCTCAATGCAAAGGCACCAGGCCCAAATATTGGTGTGAGAGCTAATTCAATCAAGGAAACACTGCATGTTGGTGAAGCGCATATTGAAGAAGAATCAGCCGAGTGGTTCTTGTGGGAGAACAACTCCATTTGGCTCACTAACTTCACACACCATCAGGCTTCCAAGCAGCTCTCAAGGAAACTCAGTTTTCACACTCTAGGCTTAATTCCCTTTGAGTGCATTATCTAGGAATGAACCTGATAGAGCATCCCACACAAACCAATGCTCCACATGCGGGTTTCACATGCCACCAACTCCACATTCACAGACAACTTCAGCGCCAAAGCCGTTTTCAGACAGCCCTCAATACAAAGGCTCTAGGCGCAAATATTGGTGTGAGAGCTAATTCAATCAAGGAAACACTGCATGTTGGTGAAGCGCATATTGAAGAAGAATCAGCCGAGTGGTTCTTGTGGGAGAACAACTCCATTTGGCTCACTAACTTCACACACCATCAGGCTTCCAAGCAGCTCTCAAGGAAACTCAGTTTTCACACTCTAGGCTTAATGCCCTTTGAGTGCCTAGGACTGAAATGAAGCTTGGTGAGCTTATCACACAAAGCAATGCTCCACAGGCGGGTTTCACATGCCACCAACTCCACATTCACAGACAACTTCAGCGCCAAAGCCGTTTTCAGGTAGCCCTCAATGCAAAGGCTCCAGGCCCAAATATTGGTGTGAGAGCTAATTCAATCAAGGAAACACTGCATGTTGGTGAAGCGCATATTGAAGAAGAATCAGCCGAGTGGTTCTTGTGGGAGAACAACTCCATTTGGCTCACTAACTTCACACACCATCAGGCTTCCAAGCAGCTCTCAAGGAAACTCAGTTTTCACACTCTAGGCTTAATGCCCTTTGAGTGCCTAGGAATGAAATGAAGGCTGGTAGAGCATCCCACACAAACCAATGCTCCACATGCGGGTTTCACATGCCACCAACTCCACATTCACAGACAACTTCAGCGCCAAAGCCATTTTCAGATAGCCCTCAATGCAAAGGCTCTAGGTGCAAATATTGGTGTGAGAGCTAATTCAATCAAGGAAACACTGCATGTTGGTGAAGCGCATACTGAAGAAGAATCAGCCGAGTGGTTCTTGTGGGAGAACAACTCCATTTGGCTCACTAACTTCACACACCATTAGGCTTCCAAGCAGCTCTCAAGGAAACTCAGTTTTCACACTCTAGGCTTAATGCCCTTTGAGTGCATTATCTAGGAATGAACCTGATAGAGCATCCCACACAAACCAATGCTCCACATGCGGGTTTCACATGCCACCAACTCCACATTCACAGACAACTTCAGCACCAAAGCCGTTTTCAGATAGCCCTCAACACAAAGGCTCTAGGCCCAAATACTGGTGTGAGAGCTAATTCAATCAAGGAAACACTGCATGTTGGTGAAGCGCATATTGAAGAAGAATCAGCCGAGTGGTTCTTGTGGGAGAACAACTCCATTTGGCTCACTAACTTCACACACCATCAGGCTTCCAAGCAGCTCTCAAGGAAACTCAGTTTTCACACTCTAGGCTTAATGCCCTTTGAGTGCCTAGGAATGAAATGCAGCTGGTAGAGCATCCCACACGAACCAATGCTCCACATGCGGGTTTCACATGCCACCAACTCCACATTCACAGACAACTTCAGCGCCAAAGCCATTTTCAGATAGCCCTCAATGCAAAGGCTCTAGGCGCAAATATTGGTGTGAGAGCTAATCCAATCAAGGAAACACTGCATGTTGGTGAAGCGCATATTGAAGAAGAATCAGGCGAATGGTTCTTGTGGGAGAACAACTCCATTTGGCTCACTAACTTCACACACCATCAGGCTTCCAAGCAGCTCTCAAGGAAACTCAGTTTTCAAACTCTAGGCTTAATGCCCTTTGAGTGCATTATGTAGGAATGAACCTGGTAGAGCATCCCACACAAACCAATGCTCCACAGGCGGGTTTCACATGCCACCAACTCCACATTCACAGACAACTTCAGCGCCAAAGCTGTTTTCAGGTAGCCCTCAATGCAAAGGCACCAGGCCCAAATATTGGTGTGAGAGCTAATTCAATCAAGGAAACACTGCATGTTGGTGAAGCGCATATTGAAGAAGAATCAGCCGAGTGGTTCTTGTGGGAGAACAACTCCATTTGGCTCACTAACTTCACACACCATCAGGCTTCCAAGCAGCTCTCAAGGAAACTCAGTTTTCACACTCTAGGCTTAATGCCCTTTGAGTGCATTATCTAGGAATGAACCTGGTAGAGCATCCCACACAAACCAATGCTCCACATGCGGGTTTCACATGCCACCAACTCCACATTCACAGACAACTTCAGCGCCAAAGCCATTTTCAGATAGCCCTCAATGCAAAGGCTCTAGGCCCAAATATTGGTGTGAGAGCTAATTCAATCAAGGAAACACTGCATGTTGGTGAAGTGCATATTGAAGAAGAATCAGCCGAGTGGTTCTTGTGGGAGAACAACTCCATTTGGCTCACTAACTTCACACACCATCAGGCTTCCATGCAGCTCTCAAGGAAACTCAGGTTTCACACTCTAGGCTTAATGCCCTTTGAGTGCCTACAAATGAAATGCAGCTTGGTGAGCATCCCACACAAACCAATGCTCCACAGGCGGGTTTCACATGCCACCAACTCCACATTCACAGATAACTTCAGCGCCAAAGCCGTTTTCAGATAGCCCTCAATACAATGGCTCTAGGCGCAAATATTGGTGTGAGAGCTAATTCAATCAAGGAAACACTGCATGTTGGTGAAGCGCATATTGAAGAAGAATCAGCCGAGTGGTTCTTGTGGGAGAACAACTCCATTTGGCTCACTAACTTCACACACCATCAGGCTTCCAAGCAGCTCTCAAGGAAACTCAGTTTTCACACTCTAGGCTTAATGCCCTTTGAGTGCCTAGGACTGAAATGAAGCTTGGTGAGCTTATCACACAAAGCAATGCTCCACAGGCGGGTTTCACATGCCACCAACTCCACATTCACAGACAACTTCAGCGCCAAAGCCGTTTTCAGGTAGCCCTCAATGCAAAGGCTCCAGGCCCAAATATTGGTGTGAGAGCTAATTCAATCAAGGAAACACTGCATGTTGGTGAAGCGCATATTGAAGAAGAATCAGCCGAGTGGTTCCTGTGGGAGAACAACTCCATTTGGCTCACTAACTTCACACACCATCAGGCTTCCAAGCAGCTCTCAAGGAAACTCAGTTTTCACACTCTAGGCTTAATGCCCTTTGAGTGCCTAGGACTGAAAAGAACCTGGTAGAGCATCCCACACAAACCAATGCTCCACATGCGGGTTTCACATGCCACCAACTCCACATTCACAGACAACTTCAGCGCCAAAGCCATTTTCAGATAGCCCTCAATGCAAAGGCTCTAGGTGCAAATATTGGTGTGAGAGCTAATTCAATCAAGGAAACACTGCATGTTGGTGAAGCGCATACTGAAGAAGAATCAGGTGAGTGGTTCTTGTGCGAGAACAACTCCATTTGGCTCACTAACTTCACACACCATTAGGCTTCCAAGCAGCTCTCAAGGAAACTCAGTTTTCACACTCTAGGCTTAATGCCCTTTGAATGCATTATCTAGGAATGAACCTGATAGAGCATCCCACACAAACCAATGCTCCACAGGCGGGTTTCACATGCCACCAACTCCACATTCACAGACAACTTCAGCGCCAAAGCCATTTTCAGATAGCCCTCAATGCAAAGGCTCTAGGTGCAAATATTGGTGTGAGAGCTAATTCAATCAAGGAAACACTGCATGTTGGTGAAGCGCATATTGAAGAAGAATCAGCCGAGTGGTTCTTGTGGGAGAACAACTCCATTTGGCTCACTAACTTCACACACCATCAGGCTTCCAAGCAGCTCTCAAGGAAACTCAGTTTTCACACTCTAGGCTTAATGCCCTTTGAGTGCCTAGGAATGAAATGAAGGTTGGTGAGCTTATCACACAAACCAATGCTCCACAGGCGGGTTTCACATGCCACCAACTCCACATTCACAGACAACTTCAGCGCCAAAGCCATTTTCAGATAGCCCTCAATGCAAAGGCTCTAGGCCCAAATATTGGTGTGAGAGCTAATTCAATCAAGGAAACACTGCATGTTGGTGAAGCGCATATTGAAGAAGAATCAGGCGAGTGGTTCTTGTGGGAGAACAACTCCATTTGGCTCACTAACTTCACACACCATCAGGCTTCCAAGCAGCTCTCAAGGAAACTCAGTTTTCACACTCTAGGCTTAATGCCCTTTGAGTGCCTAGGACTGAAATGAACCTGGTAGAGCATCCCACACAAACCAATGCTCCACATGCGGGTTTCACATGCCACCAACTCCACATTCACAGACAACTTCAGCGCCAAAGCCATTTTCAGATAGCCCTCAATGCAAAGGCTCTAGGCCCAAATATTGGTGTGAGAGCTAATTCAATCAAGGAAACATTGCATGTTGGTGAAGCGCATATTGAAGAAGAATCAGCCGAGTGGTTCTTGTGGGAGAACAACTCCATTTGTCTCACTAACTTCACACACCATCAGGCTTCCAAGCAGCTCTCAAGGAAACTCAGTTTTCACACTCTAGGCTTAATGCCCTTTGAGTGCATTATCTAGGAATGAAATGCAGCTTGGTGAGCATCCCACACAAAGCAATGCTCCACAGGCGGGTTTCACATGCCACCAACTCCACATTCACAGACAACTTCAGCGCCAAAGCCGTTTTCAGATAGCCCTCAACACAAAGGCTCTAGGCCCAAATATTGGTGTGAGAGCTAATTCAATCAAGGAAACATTGCATGTTGGTGAAGGGCATATTGAAGAAGAATCAGCCGAGTGGTTCTTGTCTTAGAACAACTCCATTTGGCTCACTAACTTCACACACCATCAGGCTTCCAAGCAGCTCTCAAGGAAACTCAGTTTTCACACTCTAGGCTTAATGCCCTTTGAGTGCCTAGGAATGAAATGCAGCTTGGTGAGATTCCCACACAAACCAATGCTCCACATGCGGGTTTCACATGCCACCAACTCCACATTCACAGACAACTTCAGCGCCAAAGCCGTTTTCAAGTAGCCCTCAATGCAAAGGCTCCAGGCCCAAATATTGGTGTGAGAGCTAATTCAATCAAGGAAACACTGCATGTTGGTGAAGCGCATATTGAAGAAGAATCAGCCGAGTGGTTCTTGTGGGAGAACAACTCCATTTGGCTCACTAACTTCACACACCATCAGACTTCCAAGCAGCTCTCAAGGAAACTCAGTTTTCACACTCTAGGCTTAATGCCCTTTGAATGTCTAGGAATGAAATGCACCTGGTAGAGCATCCCACACGAACCAATGCTCCACATGCGGGTTTCACATGCCACCAACTCCACATTCACAGACAACTTCAGCGCCAAAGCCATTTTCAGATAGCCCTCAATGCAAAGGCTCTAGGCGCAAATATTGGTGTGAGAGCTAATTCAATCAAGGAAACACTGCATGTTGGTGAAGCGCATATTGAAGAAGAATCAGCCGAGTGGTTCTTGTGGGAGAACAACTCCATTTGGCTCACTAACTTCACACACCATCAGGCTTCCATGCAGCTCTCAAGGAAACTCAGTTTTCACACTCTAGGCTTAATGCCCTTTGAGTGCCTAGGAATGAAATGCACCTGGTAGAGCATCCCACACGAACCAATGCTCCACATGCGGTTTTCACATGCCACCAACTCCACATTCACAGACAACTTCAGCGCCAAAGCCATTTTCAGATAGCCCTCAATGCAAAGGCTCTAGGCGCAAATATTGGTGTGAGAGCTAATCCAATCAAGGAAACACTGCATGTTGGTGAAGCGCATATTGAAGAAGAATCAGCCGAGTGGTTCTTGTGGGAGAACAACTCCTTTTTGGCTCACTAACTTCACACACCATCAGGCTTCCATGCAGCTCTCAAGGAAACTCAGTTTTCACACTCTAGGCTTAATGCCCTTTGAGTGCATTATGTAGGAAAGAACCTGGTAGAGCATCCCACACAAACGAATGCTCCACAGGCGGGTTTCACATGCCACCAACTCCACATTCACAGACAACTTCAGCGCCAAAGCCATTTTCAGATAGCCCTCAATGCAAAGGCTCTAGGCGCAAATATTGGTGTGAGAGCTAATTCAATCAAGGAAACACTGCATGTTGGTGAAGCGCATACTGAAGAAGAATCAGCCGAGTGGTTCTTGTGGGACAACAACTCCATTTGGCTCACTAACTTCACACACCATCAGGCTTCCATGCAGCTCTCAAGGAAACTCAGTTTTCACACTCTAGGCTTAAAGCCCTTTGAGTGCATTATGTAGGAAAGAACCTGGTAGAGCATCCCACACAAACCAATGCTCCACAGGCGGGTTTCACATGCCACCAACTCCACATTCACAGACAACTTCAACGCCAAAGCCATTTTCAGATAGCCCTCAATGCAAAGGCTCTAGGCGCAAATATTGGTGTGAGAGCTAATTCAATCAAGGAAACACTGCATGTTGGTGAAGCGCATATTGAAGAAGAATCAGGCGAGTGGTTCTTGTGGGAGAACAACTCCATTTGGCTCACTAACTTCACACACCATCAGGCTTCCATGCAGCTCTCAAGAAAACTCAGTTTTCACACTCTAGGCTTAATGCCCTTTGAGTGCATTATCTAGGAATGAACCTGATAGAGCATCCCACACAAACCAATGCTCCACATGCGGGTTTCACATGCCACCAACTCCACATTCACAGACAACTTCAGCGCCAAAGCCATTTTCAGATAGCCCTCAATGCAAAGGCTCTAGGTGCAAATATTGGTGTGAGAGCTAATTCAATCAAGGAAACACTGCATGTTGGTGAAGCGCATACTGAAGAAGAATCAGCCGAGTGGTTCTTGTGGGAGAACAACTCCATTTGGCTCACTAACTTCACACACCATCAGGCTTCCAAGCAGCTCTCAAGGAAACTCAGTTTTCACACTCTAGGCTTAATGCCCTTTGAGTGCCTAGCAATGAAATGAACCTGGTAGAGCATCCCACACAAACCAATGCTCCACATGCGGGTTTCACATGCCACCAACTCCACATTCACAGACAACTTCAGCGCCAAAGCCATTTTCAGATAGCCCTCAATACAAAGGCTCTAGGCCCAAATATTGGTGTGAGAGCTAATTCAATCAAGGAAACACTGCATGTTGGTGAAGCGCATATTGAAGAAGAATCAGCCGAGTGGTTCTTGTGGGAGAACACCTCCATTTGGCTCACTAACTTCACACACCATCAGGCTTCCATGCAGCTCTCAAGGAAACTCAGTTTTCACACTCTAGGCTTAATGCCCTTTGAGTGCATTATGTAGGAATGGACCTGGTAGAGCATCCCACACAAACCAATGCTCCACATGCGGGTTTCACATGCCACCAACTCCACATTCACAGACAACTTCAGCGCCAAAGCCATTTTCAGATAGCCCTCAATGCAAAGGCTCTAGGTGCAAATATTGGTGTGAGAGCTAATTCAATCAAGGAAACACTGCATGTTGGTGAAGCGCATACTGAAGAAGAATCAGCCGAGTGGTTCTTGTGGGAGAACAACTCCATTTGGCTCACTAACTTCACACACCATCAGGCTTCCAAGCAGCTCTCAAGGAAACTCAGTTTTCACACTCTAGGCTTAATGCCCTTTGAGTGCCTAGCAATGAAATGAACCTGGTAGAGCATCCCACACAAACCAATGCTCCACATGCGGGTTTCACATGCCACCAACTCCACATTCACAGACAACTTCAGCGCCAAAGCCATTTTCAGATAGCCCTCAATACAAAGGCTCTAGGCCCAAATATTGGTGTGAGAGCTAATTCAATCAAGGAAACACTGCATGTTGGTGAAGCGCATATTGAAGAAGAATCAGCCGAGTGGTTCTTGTGGGAGAACACCTCCATTTGGCTCACTAACTTCACACACCATCAGGCTTCCATGCAGCTCTCAAGGAAACTCAGTTTTCACACTCTAGGCTTAATGCCCTTTGAGTGCATTATGTAGGAATGGACCTGGTAGAGCATCCCACACAAACCAATGCTCCACATGCGGGTTTCACATGCCACCAACTCCACATTCACAGACAACTTCAGCGCCAAAGCCATTTTCAGATAGCCCTCAATGCAAAGGCTCTAGGCGCAAATATTGGTGTGAGAGCTAATTCAATCAAGGAAACACTGCATGTTGGTGAAGCGCATATTGAAGAAGAATCAGCCGAGTGGTTCTTGTGGGAGAACACCTCCATTTGGCTCACTAACTTCACACACCATCAGGCTTCCATGCAGCTCTCAAGGAAACTCAGGTTTCACACTCTAGGCTTAATGCCCTTTGAGTACCTAGGAATGAAATGAAGCTTGGTGAAATTCCCACACAAACCAATGCTCCACAGGCGGGTTTCACATGCCACCAACTCCACATTCACAGACAACTTCAGCGCCAAAGCCGTTTTCAGATAGCCCTCAATGCAAAGGCTCTAGGCGCAAATATTGGTATGAGAGCTAATTCAATCAAGGAAACACTGCATGTTGGTGAAGCGCATATTGAAGAAGAATCAGCTGAGTGGTTCTTGTGGGAGAACAACTCCATTTGGCTCACTAACTTCACACACCATCAGGCTTCCAAGCAGCTCTCAAGGAAACTCACTTTTCACACTCTAGGCTTAATGCCCTTTGAGTGCCTAGGAATGAAATGAACCTGGTAGAGCATCCCACACAATCCAATGCTCCACATGCGGGTTTCACATGCCACCAACTCCACATTCACAGACAACTTCAGCGCCAAAGCCATTTTCACATAGCCCTCAATGCAAAGGCTCTAGGCCCAAATATTGGTGTGAGAGCTAATTCAATCAAGGAAACACTGCATGTTGGTGAAGCGCATACTGAAGAAGAATCAGCCGAGTGGTTCTTGTGGGAGAACAACTCCATTTGGCTCACTAACTTCACACACCATCAGGCTTCCAAGCAGCTCTCAAGGAAACTCAGTTTTCACACTCTAGGCTTAATGCCCTTTGAGTGCCTAGGAATGAAATGAAGGTTGGTGAGCTTATCACACAAACCAATGCTCCACAGGCGGGTTTCACATGCCACCAACTCCACATTCACAGACAACTTCAGCGCCACAGCCATTTTCAGATAGCCCTCAATGCAAAGGCTCTAGGCGCAAATATTGGTGTGAGAGCTAATTCAATCAAGGAAACATTGCATGTTGGTGAAGCGCATATTGAAGAAGAATCAGGCGAGTGGTTCTTGTGGGAGAACAACTCCATTTGTCTCACTAACTTCACACACCATCAGGTTTCCAAGCAGCTCTCAAGGAAACTCAGTTTTCACACTCTAGGCTTAATGCCCTTTGAGTGCCTAGGAATGAAATGCACCTGGTCGAGCATCCCACACGAACCCATGCTCCACAGGCGGGTTTCACATGCTACCAACTCCACATTCACAGACAACTTCAGCGCCAAAGCCGTTTTCAGATAGCCCTCAATACAAAGGCTCTAGGCGCAAATATTGGTGTGAGAGCTAATTCAATCAAGGAAACACTGCATGTTGGTGAAGCGCATATTGAAGAAGAATCAGCCGAGTGGTTCTTGTGGGAGAACAACTCCATTTGGCTCACTAACTTCACACACCATCAGGCTTCCAAGCAGCTCTCAAGGAAACTCAGTTTTCACACTCTATGCTGAGTGCCCTTTGAGTGCCTAGGACTGAAAGGAAGCTTGGTGAGCTTATCACACAAACCAATGCTCCACATGCGGGTTTCACATGCCACCAACTCCACATTCACAGACAACTTCAGCGCCAAAGCCATTTTCAGATAGCTCTCAATGCAAAGGCTCTAGGCGCAAATATTGGTGTGAGAGCTAATTCAATCAAGGAAACACTGCATGTTGGTGAAGCGCATATTGAAGAAGAATCAGCTGAGTGGTTCTTGTGGGAGAACAACTCCATTTGGCTCACTAACTTCACACACCATCAGGCTTCCAAGCAGCTCTCAAGGAAACTCAGTTTTCACACTCTAGGCTTAATGCCCTTTGAGTGCCTAGGACTGAAATGAACCTGGTAGAGCATCCCACACAAACCAATGCTCCACATGCGGGTTTCACATGCCACCAACTCCACATTCACAGACAACTTCAGCGCCAAAGCCATTTTCAGATAGCCCTCAATGCAAAGGCTCTAGGCGCAAATATTGGTGTGAGAGCTAATTCAATCAAGGAAACACTGCATGTTGGTGAAGCGCATATTGAAGAAGAATCAGCCGAGTGGTTCTTGTGGGAGAACAACTCCATTTGGCTCACTAACTTCACACACCATCAGGCTTCCAAGCAGCTCTCAAGGAAACTCAGTTTTCACACTCTAGGCTTAATGCCCTTTGAGTGCCTAGGAATGAAATGAAGGTTGGTGAGCTTATCACACAAACCAATGCTCCACAGGCGGGTTTCACATGCCACCAACTCCACATTCACAGACAACTTCAGCGCCACAGCCATTTTCAGATAGCCCTCAATGCAAAGGCTCTAGGCGCAAATATTGGTGTGAGAGCTAATTCAATCAAGGAAACATTGCATGTTGGTGAAGCGCATATTGAAGAAGAATCAGCCGAGTGGTTCTTGTGGGAGAACAACTCCATTTGGCTCACTAACTTCACACACCATCAGGCTTCCAAGCAGCTCTCAAGGAAACTCAGTTTTCACACTCTAGGCTTAGTGCCCTTTGAGTGCCTAGGACTGAAAGGAAGCTTGGTGAGCTTATCACACAAACCAATGCTCCACATGCGGGTTTCACATGCCACCAACTCCACATTCACAGACAACTTCAGCGCCAAAGCCATTTTCAGATAGCTCTCAATGCAAAGGCTCTAGGCCCAAATATTGGTGTGAGAGCTAATTCAATCAAGGAAACACTGCATGTTGGTGAAGCGCATATTGAAGAAGAATCAGCTGAGTGGTTCTTGTGGGAGAACAACTCCATTTGGCTCACTAACTTCACACACCATCAGGCTTCCAAGCAGCTCTCAAGGAAACTCAGTTTTCACACTCTAGGCTTAATGCCCTTTGAGTGCCTAGGACTGAAAGGAACCTGGTAGAGCATCCCACACAAACCAATGCTCCACATGCGGGTTTCACATGCCACCAACTCCACATTCACAGACAACTTCAGCGCCAAAGCCATTTTCAGATAGCCCTCAATGCAAAGGCTCTAGGCCCAAATATTGGTGTGAGAGCTAATTCAATCAAGGAAACACTGCATGTTGGTGAAGCGCATATTGAAGAAGAATCAGCCGAGTGGTTCTTGTGGGAGAACAACTCCATTTGGCTCACTAACTTCACACACCATCAGGCTTCCAAGCAGCTCTCAAGGAAACTCAGTTTTCACACTCTAGGCTTAATGCCCTTTGAGTGCCTAGGAATGAAATGAAGGTTGGTGAGCTTATCACACAAACCAATGCTCCACAGGCGGGTTTCACATGCCACCAACTCCACATTCACAGACAACTTCAGCGCCACAGCCATTTTCAGATAGCCCTCAATGCAAAGGCTCTAGGCCCAAATATTGGTGTGAGAGCTAATTCAATCAAGGAAACATTGCATGTTGGTGAAGCGCATATTGAAGAAGAATCAGCCGAGTGGTTCTTGTGGGAGAACAACTCCATTTGGCTCACTAACTTCACACACCATCAGGTTTCCAAGCAGCTCTCAAGGAAACTCAGTTTTCACACTCTAGGCTTAATGCCCTTTGAGTGCCTAGGAATGAAATGCACCTGGTAGAGCATCCCACACGAACCAATGCTCCACAGGCGGGTTTCACATGCTACCAACTCCACATTCACAGACAACTTCAGCGCCAAAGCCGTTTTCAGATAGCCCTCAATACAAAGGCTCTAGGCCCAAATATTGGTGTGAGAGCTAATTCAATCAAGGAAACACTGCATGTTGGTGAAGCGCATATTGAAGAAGAATCAGGCGAGTGGTTCTTGTGGGAGAACAACTCCATTTGGCTCACTAACTTCACACACCATCAGGCTTCCAAGCAGCTCTCAAGGAAACTCAGTTTTCACACTCTAGGCTTAATGCCCTTTGAGTGCCTAGGACTGAAAGGAAGCTTGGTGAGCTTATCACACAAACCAATGCTCCACATGCGGGTTTCACATGCCACCAACTCCACATTCACAGACAACTTCAGCGCCAAAGCCATTTTCAGATAGCCCTCAATGCAAAGGCTCTAGGCGCAAATATTGGTGTGAGAGCTAATTCAATCAAGGAAACACTGCATGTTGGTGAAGCACATATTGAAGAAGAATCAGGCGAGTGGTTCTTGTGGGACAACAACTCCATTTGGCTCACTAACTTCACACACCATCAGGCTTCCAAGCAGCTCTCAAGGAAACTCAGTTTTCACACTCTAGGCTTAAGGCCCTTTGAGTGCCTAGGAATGAAATGCACCTGGTAGAGCATCCCACACGAACCAATGCTCCACAGGCGGGTTTCACATGCCACCAACTCCACATTCACAGACAACTTCAGCGCCAAAGCCATTTTCAGATAGCCCTCAATGCAAAGGCTCTAGGCGCAAATATTGGTGTGAGAGCTAATTCAATCAAGGAAACACTGCATGTTGGTGAAGCGCATATTGAAGAAGAATCAGCCGAGTGGTTCTTGTGGGAGAACAACTCCATTTGGCTCACTAACTTCACACACCATCAGGCTTCCAAGCAGCTCTCATGGAAACTCAGTTTTCACACTCTAGGCTTAATGCCCTTTGAGTGCCTAGGACTCAAATGAAGCTTGGTGAGCTTATCAAACAAACCAATGCTCCACACGCGGGTTTCACATGCCACCAACTCCACATTCACAGACAACTTCAGCGCCAAAGCCGTTTTCAGGTAGCCCTCAATGCAAAGGCTCCAGGCCCAAATATTGGTGTGAGAGCTAATTCAATCAAGGAAACATTGCATGTTGGTGAAGCGCATATTGAAGAAGAATCAGCCGAGTGGTTCTTGTGGGAGAACAACTCCATTTGGCTCACTAACTTCACACACCATCAGGCTTCCAAGCAGCTCTCAAGGAAACTCAGTTTTCACACTCTAGGCTTAATGCCCTTTGAGTGCATTATGTAGGAATGAACCTGGTAGAGCATCCCACACAAACCAATGCTCCACATGCGGGTTTCACATGCCACCAACTCCACCTTCACAGACAACTTCAGCGCCAAAGCCGTTTTCAGATAGCCCTCAACACAAAGGCTCTAGGCCCAAATATTGGTGTGAGAGCTAATTCAATCAAGGAAACACTGAATGATGGTGAAGCGCATATTGAAGAAAAATCAGCCGAGTGGTTCTTGTGGGAGAACAACTCCATTTGGCTCACTATCTTCACACACCATCAGGCTTCCAAGCAGCTCTCAAGGAAACTCAGTTTTCACACTCTAGGCTTAATGCCCTTTGAGTGCCTAGGACTGAAATGAATCTTGGTGAGCTTATCACACAAACCAATGCTCCACATGCGGGTTTCACATGCCACCAACTCCACATTCACAGACAACTTCAGCGCCAAAGCCGTTTTCAGGTAGCCCTCAATGCAAAGGCTCCAGGCCCAAATATTGGTGTGAGAGCTAATTCAATCAAGGAAACACTGCATGTTGGTGAAGCGCATATTGAAGAAGAATCAGCCGAGTGGTTCTTGTGGGAGAACAACTCCATTTGGCTCACTAACTTCACACACCATCAGGCTTCCAAGCAGCTCTCATGGAAACTCAGTTTTCACACTCTTGGCTTAATGCCCTTTGAGTGCCTAGGACTCAAATGAAGCTTGGTGAGCTTATCAAACAAACCAATGCTCCACATGCGGGTTTCACATGCCACCAACTCCACATTCACAGACAACTTCAGCGCCAAAGCCGTTTTCAGGTAGCCCTCAATGCAAAGGCTCCAGGCCCAAATATTGGTGTGAGAGCTAATTCAATCAAGGAAACAATGCATGTTGGTGAAGCGCATATTGAAGAAGAATCAGCCGAGTGGTTCTTGTGGGAGAACAACTCCATTTGGCTCACTAACTTCACACACCATCAGGCTTCCAAGCAGCTCTCAAGGAAACTCAGTTTTCACACTCTAGGCTTAATGCCCTTTGAGTGCATTATGTAGGAATGAACCTGGTAGAGCATCCCACACAAACCAATGCTCCACATGCGGGTTTCACATGCCACCAACTCCACATTCACAGACAACTTCAGCGCCAAAGCCGTTTTCAGATAGCCCTCAACACAAAGGCTCTAGGCCCAAATATTGGTGTGAGAGCTAATTCAATCAAGGAAACACTGCATGATGGTGAAGCGCATATTGAAGAAGAATCAGCCGAGTGGTTCTTGTGGGAGAACAACTCCATTTGGCTCACTATCTTCACACACCATCAGGCTTCCAAGCAGCTCTCAAGGAAACTCAGTTTTCACACTCTAGGCTTAATGCCCTTTGAGTGCCTAGGACTCAAATGAATCTTGGTGAGCTTATCACACAAACCAATGCTCCACATGCGGGTTTCACATGCCACCAACTCCACATTCACAGACAACTTCAGCGCCAAAGCCGTTTTCAGGTAGCCCTCAATGCAAAGGCTCCAGGCCCAAATATTGGTGTGAGAGCTAATTCAATCAAGGAAACACTGCATGATGGTGAAGCGCATATTGAAGAAGAATCAGCTGAGTGGTTCTTGTGGGAGAACAACTCCATTTGGCTCACTAACTTCACACACCATCAGGCTTCCATGCAGCTCTCAAGGAAACTCAGTTTTCACACTCTAGGCTTAATGCCCTTTGAGTGCATTATGTGGGAATGAACCTGGTAGAGCATCCCACACCAACCAATGCTCCACAGGCAGGTTTCACATGCCACCAACTCCACATTCACAGACAACTTCAGCGCCAAAGCCATTTTCAGATAGCTCTCAATGCAAAGCCTCTAGGCGCAAATATTGGTGTGAGAGCTAATTCAATCAAGGAAACACTGCATGTTGGTGAAGCGCATATTGAAGAAGAATCAGCCGAGTGGTTCTTGTGGGAGAACAACTCCATTTGGCTCACTAACTTCACACACCATCAGGCTTCCAAGCAGCTCTCAAGGAAACTCAGTTTTCACACTCTAGGCTTAATGCCCTTTGAGTGCCTAGGAATGAAATGAAGGTTGGTGAGCTTATCACACAAACCAATGCTCCACAGGCGGGTTTCACATGCCACCAACTCCACATTCACAGACAACTTCAGCGCCAAAGCCGTTTTCAGGTAGCCCTCAATGCAAAGGCTCCAGGCCCAAATATTGGTGTGAGAGCTAATTCAATCAAGGAAACACTGCATGTTGGTGAAGCGCATATTGAAGAAGAATCAGCCGAGTGGTTCTTGTGGGAGAACAACTCCATTTGGCTCACTAACTTCACACACCATCAGGCTTCCATGCATCTCTCAAGGAAACTCAGTTTTCACACTCTAGGCTTAATGCCCTTTGAGTGCATTATGTAGGAATGAACCTGGTAGAGCATCCCACACAAACCAATGCTCCACAGGCGGGTTTCACATGCCACCAACTCCACATTCACAGACAACTTCAGCGCCAAAGCCGTTTTCAGGTAGCCCTCAATGCAAAGGCTCCAGGCCCAAATATTGGTGTGAGAGCTAATTCACTCAAGGAAACACTGCATGTTGGTGAAGCGCATATTGAAGAAGAATCAGGCGAGTGGTTCTTGTGGGACAACAACTCCATTTGGCTCACTAACTTCACACACCATCAGGCTTCCAAGCAGCTATCAAGGAAACTCAGTTTTCACACTCTAGGCTTAATGCCCTTTGAGTGCATTATCTAGGAATGAACCTGGTAGAGCATCCCACACAAACCAATGCTCCACATGCGGGTTTCACATGCCACCAACTCCACATTCACAGACAACTTCAGCGCCAAAGCCATTTTCAGATAGCCCTCAATGCAAAGGCTCTAGATGCAAATATTGGTGTGAGAGCTAATTCAATCAAGGAAACACTGCATGTTGGTGAAGCGCATATTGAAGAAGAATCAGCCGAGTGGTTCTTGTGGGAGAACACCTCCATTTGGCTCACTAACTTCACACACCATCAGGCTTCCAAGCAGCTCTCAAGGAAACTCAGTTTTCACACTCTAGGCTTAATGCCCTTTGAGTGCCTAGGACTGAAATGAACCTGGTAGAGCATCCCACACGAACCAATGCTCCACATGCGGGTTTCACATGCCACCAACTCCACATTCACAGACAACTTCAGCGCCAAAGCCATTTTCAGATAGCCCTCAATACAAAGACTCTAGGCCTAAATATTGGTGTGAGAGCTAATTCAATCAAGGAAACACTGCATGTTGGTGAAGCGCATATTGAAGAAGAATCAGCCGAGTAGTTCTTGTGGGAGAACACCTCCATTTGGCTCACTAACTTCACACACCATCAGGCTTCCAAGCAGCTCTCAAGGAAACTCAGTTTTCACACTCTAGGCTTAATGCCCTTTGAGTGCCTAGGACTGAAATGAAGCTTGGTGAGCCTTTCACACAAACCAATGCTCCACATGCGGGTTTCACATGCCACCAACTCCACATTCACAGACAACTTCAGCGCCAAAGCCATTTTCAGATAGCCCTCAATGCAAAGGCTCTAGGCGCAAATATTGGTGTGAGAGCTAATTCAATCAAGGAAACACTGCATGTTGGTGAAGCGCATATTGAAGAAGAATCAGCCGAGTGGTTCTTGTGGGAGAACAACTCCATTTGGCTCACTAACTTCACACACCATCAGGCTTCCAAGCAGCTCTCAAGGAAACTCAGTTTTCACACTCTAGGCTTAATGCCCTTTGAGTGCATTATGTAGGAATGAACCTGGTAGAGCATCCCACACAAACCAATGCTCCACATGCGGGTTTCACATGCCACCAACTCCACCTTCACAGACAACTTCAGCGCCAAAGCCGTTTTCAGATAGCCCTCAACACAAAGGCTCTAGGCCCAAATATTGGTGTGAGAGCTAATTCAATCAAGGAAACACTGCATGATGGTGAAGCGCATATTGAAGAAGAATCAGCCGAGTGGTTCTTGTGGGAGAATAACTCCATTTGGCTCACTATCTTCACACACCATCAGGCTTCCAAGCATTTATCAAGGAAACTCAGTTTTCACACTCTAGGCTTAATGCCCTTTGAGTGCCTAGGACTCAAATGAATCTTGGTGAGCTTATCACACAAACCAATGCTCCACATGCGGGTTTCACATGCCACCAACTCCACATTCACAGACAACTTCAGCGCCAAAGCCGTTTTCAGGTAGCCCTCAATGCAAAGGCTCCAGGCCCAAATATTGGTGTGAGAGCTAATTCAATCAAGGAAACACTGCATGTTGGTGAAGCGCATATTGAAGAAGAATCAGCCGAGTGGTTCTTGTGGGAGAACAACTCCATTTGGCTCACTAACTTCACACACCATCAGGCTTCCAAGCAGCTCTCAAGGAAACTCAGTTTTCACACTCTAGGCTTAATGCCCTTTGAGTGCATTATGTAGGAATGAACCTGGTAGAGCATCCCACACAAACCAATGCTCCACATGCGGGTTTCACATGCCACCAACTCCACATTCACAGACAACTTCAGCGCCAAAGCCGTTTTCAGATAGCCCTCAACACAAAGGCTCTAGGCCCAAATATTGGTGTGAGAGCTAATTCAATCAAGGAAACACTGCATGATGGTGAAGCGCATATTGAAGAAGAATCAGCCGAGTGGTTCTTGTGGGAGAACAACTCCATTTGGCTCACTAACTTCACACACCATCAGGCTTCCAAGCATTTATCAAGGAAACTCAGTTTAAACACTCTAGGCTTAATGCCCTTTGAGTGCATTATGTAGGAATGAACCTGGTAGAGCATCCCACACAAACCAATGCTCCACATGCGGGTTTCACATGCCACCAACTCCACATTCACAGACAACTTCAGCGCCAAAGCCATTTTCAGATAGCCCTCAATGCAAAGGCTCTAGATGCAAATATTGGTGTGAGAGCTAATTCAATCAAGGAAACACTGCATGTTGGTGAAGCGCATATTGAAGAAGAATCAGCCGAGTGGTTCTTGTGGGAGAACACCTCCATTTGGCTCACTATCTTCACACACCATCAGGCTTCCAAGCAGCTCTCAAGGAAACTCAGTTTTCACACTCTAGGCTTAATGCCCTTTGAGTGCCTAGGACTGAAATGAACCTGGTAGAGCATCCCACACGAACCAATGCTCCACATGCGGGTTTCACATGCCACCAACTCCACATTCACAGACAACTTCAGCGCCAAAGCCATTTTCAGATAGCCCTCAATGCAAAGGCTCTAGGCGCAAATATTGGTGTGAGAGCTAATTCAATCAAGGAAACACTGCATGTTGGTGAAGCGCATATTGAAGAAGAATCAGCAAAGTGGTTCTTGTGGGAGAACACCTCCATTTGGCTCACTAACTTCACACACCATCAGGCTTCCAAGCAGCTCTCAAGGAAACTCAGTTTTCACACTCTAGGCTTAATGCCCTTTGAGGGCATTATGTAGGAATGAACCTGATAGAGCATCCCACACAAACCAATGCTCCACAGGCGGGTTTCACATGCCACCAACTCCACATTCACAGACAACTTCAGCGCCAAAGCCATTTTCAGATAGCTCTCAATGCAAAGGCTCTAGGCGCAAATATTGGTGTGAGAGCTAATTCAATCAAGGAAACACTGCATGTTGGTGAAGCGCATATTGAAGAAGAATCAGCTGAGTGGTTCTTGTGGGAGAACAACTCCATTTGGCTGACTAACTTCACACACCATCAGGCTTCCAAGCAGCTCTCAAGGAAACTCAGTTTTCACACTCTAGGCTTAATGCCCTTTGAGTGCATTATGTAGGAATGAACCTGGTAGAGCATCCCACACAAACCAATGCTCCACATGCGGGTTTCACATGCCACCAACTCCACCTTCACAGACAACTTCAGCGCCAAAGCCGTTTTCAGATAGCCCTCAACACAAAGGCTCTAGGCCCAAATATTGGTGTGAGAGCTAATTCAATCAAGGAAACACTGCATGATGGTGAAGCGCATATTGAAGAAGAATCAGCCGAGTGGTTCTTGTGGGAGAATAACTCCATTTGGCTCACTATCTTCACACACCATCAGGCTTCCAAGCAGCTCTCAAGGAAACTCAGTTTTCACACTCTAGGCTTAATGCCCTTTGAGTGCCTAGGACTCAAATGAATCTTGGTGAGCTTATCACACAAACCAATGCTCCACATGCGGGTTTCACATGCCACCAACTCCACATTCACAGACAACTTCAGCGCCAAAGCCGTTTTCAGGTAGCCCTCAATGCAAAGGCTCCAGGCCCAAATATTGGTGTGAGAGCTAATTCAATCAAGGAAACACTGCATGTTGGTGAAGCGCATATTGAAGAAGAATCAGCCGAGTGGTTCTTGTGGGAGAACACCTCCATTTGGCTCACTATCTTCACACACCATCAGGCTTCCAAGCAGCTCTCAAGGAAACTCAGTTTTCACACTCTAGGCTTAATGCCCTTTGAGTGCCTAGGACTGAAATGAACCTGGTAGAGCATCCCACACGAACCAATGCTCCACATGCGGGTTTCACATGCCACCAACTCCACATTCACAGACAACTTCAGCGCCAAAGCCATTTTCAGATAGCCCTCAATGCAAAGGCTCTAGGCGCAAATATTGGTGTGAGAGCTAATTCAATCAAGGAAACACTGCATGTTGGTGAAGCGCATATTGAAGAAGAATCAGCAAAGTGGTTCTTGTGGGAGAACACCTCCATTTGGCTCACTAACTTCACACACCATCAGGCTTCCATGCAGCTCTCAAGGAAACTCAGTTTTCACACTCTAGGCTTAATGCCCTTTGAGGGCATTATGTAGGAATGAACCTGATAGAGCATCCCACACAAACCAATGCTCCACAGGCGGGTTTCACATGCCACCAACTCCACATTCACAGACAACTTCAGCGCCAAAGCCATTTTCAGATAGCTCTCAATGCAAAGGCTCTAGGCGCAAATATTGGTGTGAGAGCTAATTCAATCAAGGAAACACTGCATGTTGGTGAAGCGCATATTGAAGAAGAATCAGCTGAGTGGTTCTTGTGGGAGAACAACTCCATTTGGCTGACTAACTTCACACACCATCAGGCTTCCAAGCAGCTCTCAAGGAAACTCAGTTTTCACACTCTAGGCTTAATGCCCTTTGAGTGCCTAGGACTGAAATGAACCTGGTAGAGCATCCCACACAAACCAATGCTCCACATGCGGGTTTCACATGCCACCAACTCCACCTTCACAGACAACTTCAGCGCCAAAGCCGTTTTCAGATAGCCCTCAACACAAAGGCTCTAGGCCCAAATATTGGTGTGAGAGCTAATTCAATCAAGGAAACACTGCATGATGGTGAAGCGCATATTGAAGAAGAATCAGCCGAGTGGTTCTTGTGGGAGAATAACTCCATTTGGCTCACTATCTTCACACACCATCAGGCTTCCAAGCAGCTCTCAAGGAAACTCAGTTTTCACACTCTAGGCTTAATGCCCTTTGAGTGCCTAGGACTCAAATGAATCTTGGTGAGCTTATCACACAAACCAATGCTCCACATGCGGGTTTCACATGCCACCAACTCCACATTCACAGACAACTTCAGCGCCAAAGCCGTTTTCAGGTAGCCCTCAATGCAAAGGCTCCAGGCCCAAATATTGGTGTGAGAGCTAATTCAATCAAGGAAACACTGCATGTTGGTGAAGCGCATATTGAAGAAGAATCAGCCGAGTGGTTCTTGTGGGAGAACACCTCCATTTGGCTCACTAACTTCACACACCATCAGGCTTCCAAGCAGCTCTCAAGGAAACTCAGTTTTCACACTCTAGGCTTAATGCCCTTTGAGTGCCTAGGACTGAAATGAACCTGGTAGAGCATCCCACACGAACCAATGCTCCACAGGCGGGTTTCACATGCCACCAACTCCACATTCACAGACAACTTCAGCGCCAAAGCCATTTTCAGATAGCCCTCAATGCAAAGGCTCTAGGTGCAAATATTGGTGTGAGAGCTAATTCAATCAAGGAAACACTGCATGTTGGTGAAGCGCATATTGAAGAAGAATCAGCAAAGTGGTTCTTGAGGGAGAACACCTCCATTTGGCTCACTAACTTCACACACCATCAGGCTTCCATGCAGCTCTCAAGGAAACTCAGTTTTCACACTCTAGGCTTAATGCCCTTTGAGTGCATTATGTAGGAATGAACCTGATAGAGCATCCCACACAAACCAATGCTCCACAGGCGGGTTTCACATGCCACCAACTCCACATTCACAGACAACTTCAGCGCCAAAGCCATTTTCAGATAGCTCTCAATGCAAAGGCTCTAGGCGCAAATATTGGTGTGAGAGCTAATTCAATCAAGGAAACACTGCATGTTAGTGAAGCGCATATTGAAAAAGAATCAACCGAGTGGTTCTTGTGGGACAACAACTCCATTTGGCTCACTAACTTCACACACCATCAGGCTTCCAAGCAGCTCTCAAAGAAACTCAGTTTTCACACTCTAGGCTTAATGCCCTTTGAGTGCATTATGTAGGAATGAACCTGGTAGAGCATCCCACACAAACCAATGCTCCACATGCGGGTTTCACATGCCACCAACTCCACATTCACAGACAACTTCAGCGCCAAAGCCATTTTCAGATAGCCCTCAATGCAAAGACTCTAGGCCCAAATATTGGTGTGAGAGCTAATTCAATCAAGGAAACACTGCATGTTGGTGAAGCGCATATTGAAGAAGAATCAGCCGAGTGGTTCTTGTGGGAGAACAACTCCATTTGGCTCACTAACTTCACACACCATCAGGCTTCCAAGCAGCTCTCAAGGAAACTCAGTTTTCACACTCTAGGCTTAATGCCCTTTGAGTGCATTATGTAGGAATGAACCTGGTAGAGCATCCCACACAAACCAATGCTCCACAGGCGGGTTTCACATGCCACCAACTCCACATTCACAGACAACTTCAGCGCCAAAGCCATTTTCAGATAGCTCTCAACACAAAGGCTCTAGGCGCAAATATTGGTGTGAGAGCTAATTCAATCAAGGAAACACTGCATGTTGGTGAAGCGCATATTGAAGAAGAATCAGCCGAGTGGTTCTTGTGGGAGAACAACTCCATTTGGCTCACTAACTTCACACACCATCAGGCTTCCAAGCAGCTCTCAAGGAAACTCAGTTTTCACGCTCTAGGCTTAATGCCCTTTGAGTGCCTAGTACTGAAAGGAAGCTTGGTGAGCTTATCACACAAACCAATGCTCCACAGGCGGGTTTCACATGCCACCAACTCCACATTCACAGACAACTTCAGCGCCAAAGCCATTTTCAGATAGCCCTCAATGCAAAGGCTCTAGGCCCAAATATTGGTGTGAGAGCTAATTCAATCAAGGAAACACTGCATGTTGGTGAAGCGCATATTGAAGAAGAATCAGCCGAGTGGTTCTTGTGGGAGAACAACTCCATTTGGCTCACTAACTTCACACACCATCAGGCTTCCAAGCAGCTCTCAAGGAAACTCAGTTTTCACACTCTAGGCTTAATGCCCTTTGAGTGCATTATGTAGGAATGAACCTGGTAGAGCATCCCACACAAACCAATGCAACACAGGCGGGTTTCACATGCCACCAACTCCACATTCACAGACAACTTCAGCGCCAAAGCCATTTTCAGATAGCTCTCAACACAAAGGCTCTAGGCGCAAATATTGGTGTGAGAGCTAAAATCAAGGAAACACTGCATGTTGGTGAAACACATATTGAAGAAGAATCAGCGGAGTGGTTCTTGTGGGAGAACAACTCCATTTGGCTCACTAACTTCACACACCATCAGGCTTCCAAGCAGCTCTCAAGGAAACTCAGCTTTCACACTCTAGGCTTAATGCCGCTTGAGTGCATTATCTAGGAACAAACCTGGTAGAGCATCCCACACAAACCAATGCTCCACATGCGGGTTTCACATGCCACCAACTCCACATTCACTAGACAACTTCAGCGCCAAAGCCAGTTTTCAGATAGCCCTCAATGCAAAGGCTCTAGGCGCAAATATTGGTGTGAGAGCTAATTCAATCAAGGAAACACTGCATGTTGGTGAAGCGCATATTGAAGAAGAATCAGCCGAGTGGTTCTTGTGGGACAACAACTCCATTTGGCTCACTAACTTCACACACCATCAGGCTTCCAAGCAGCTCTCAAGGAAACTCAGTTTTCACACTCTAGGCTTAATGCCCTTTGAGTGCCTAGGAATGAAATGAACCTGGTAGAGCATCCCACACGAACCAATGCTCCACATGCGGGTTTCACATGCCACCAACTCCACATTCACAGACAACTTCAGCGCCAAAGCCATTTTCAGATAGCCCTCAATACAAAGACTCTAGGCCTAAATATTGGTGTGAGAGCTAATTCAATCAAGGAAACACTGCATGTTGGTGAAGCGCATATTGAAGAAGAATCAGCCGAGTGGTTCTTGTGGGAGAACACCTCCATTTGGCTGACTAACTTCACACACCATCAGGCTTCCAAGCAGCTCTCAAGGAAACTCAGTTTTCACACTCTAGGCTTAATGCCTTTTGAGTGCCTAGGACTGAAATGAAGCTTGGTGAGCCTTTCACACAAACCAAGGCCCACAGGCGGGTTTCACATGCCACCAACTCCACCTTCACAGACAACTTCAGCGCCAAAGCCGTTTTCAGGTAGCCCTCAACACAAAGGCTCTAGGCCCAAATATTGGTGTGAGAGCTAATTCAATCAAGGAAACACTGCATGATGGTGAAGCGCATATTGAAGAAGAATCAGCCGAGTGGTTCTTGTGGGAGAATAACTCCATTTGGCTCAGTATCTTCACACACCATCAGGCTTCCAAGCAGCTCTCAAGGAAACTCAGTTTTCACACTCTAGGCTTAATGCCCTTTGAGTTCCTAGGACTGAAATGAACCTGGTAGAGCATCCCACACAAACCAATGCTCCACATGCGGGTTTCACATGCCACCAACTCCACATTCACAGACAACTTCAGCGCCAAAGCCATTTTCAGATAGCCCTCAATACAAAGGCTCTGGAGGCAAATATTGGTGTGAGAGCTAATTCAATCAAGGAAACACTGCATGTTGGTGAAGCGCATATTGAAGAAGAATCAGCCGAGTGGTTCTTGTGGGAGAACAACTCCATTTGGCTCACTAACTTCACACACCATCAGGCTTCCAAGCAGCTCTCAAGGAAACTCAGTTTTCACACTCTAGGCTTAATGCCCTTTGAGTGCATTATGTAGGAATGAACCTGGTAGAGCATCCCACACAAACCAATGCTCCACAGGCGGGTTTCACATGCCACCAACTCCACATTCACAGACAACTTCAGCGCCAAAGCCATTTTCAGATAGCTCTCAATGCAAAGCCTCTAGGCGCAAATATTGGTGTGAGAGCTAATTCAATCAAGGAAACACTGCATGTTGGTGAAGCGCATATTGAAGAAGAATCAGCCGAGTGGTTCTTGTGGGAGAACAACTCCATTTGGCTCACTAACTTCACACACCATCAGGCTTCCAAGCAGCTCTCAAGGAAACTCAGTTTTCACACTCTAGGCTTAATGCCCTTTGAGTGCCTAGTACTGAAATGAACTTGGTGAGCTTATCACACAAACCAATGCTCCACATGCGGGTTTCACATGCCACCAACTCCACATTCACAGACAACTTCAGCGCCAAAGCCATTTTCAGATAGCTCTCAATGCAAAGGCTCTAGGCGCAAATATTGGTGTGAGAGCTAATTCAATCAAGGAAACACTGCATGTTGGTGAAGCGCATATTGAAGAAGAATCAGCTGAGTGGTTCTTGTGGGAGAACAACTCCATTTGGCTCACTAACTTCACACACCATCAGGCTTCCAAGCAGCTCTCAAGGAAACTCAGTTTTCACACTCTAGGCTTAATGCCCTTTGAGTGCCTAGGAATGAAATGAACCTGGTAGAGCATCCCACACAAACCAATGCTCCACATGCGGGTTTCACATGCCACCAACTCCACATTCACAGACAACTTCAGCGCCAAAGCCATTTTCAGATAGCTCTCAATGCAAAGGCTCTAGGCGCAAATATTGGTGTGAGAGCTAATTCAATCAAGGAAACACTGCATGTTGGTGAAGCGCATATTGAAGAAGAATCAGCCGAGTGGTTCTTGTGGGAGAACAACTCCATTTGGCTCACTAACTTCACACACCATCAGGCTTCCAAGCAGCTCTCAAGGAAACTCAGTTTTCACACTCTAGGCTTAATGCCCTTTGAGTGCCTAGTACTGAAAGGAAGCTTGGTGAGCTTATCACACAAACCAATGCTCCACAGGCGGGTTTCACATGCCACCAACTCCACATTCACAGACAACTTCAGCGCCACAGCCATTTTCAGATAGCCCTCAATGCAAAGGCTCTAGGCCCAAATATTGGTGTGAGAGCTAATTCAATCAAGGAAACATTGCATGTTGGTGAGGCGCATATTGAAGAAGAATCAGCCGAGTGGTTCTTGTGGGAGAACAACTCCATTTGGCTCACTAACTTCACACACCATCAGGTTTCCAAGCAGCTTTCAAGGAAACTCAGTTTTCACACTCTAGGCTTAATGCCCTTTGAGTGCCTAGGAATGAAATGCACCTGGTAGAGCATCCCACACGAACCAATGCTCCACAGGCGGGTTTCACATGCTACCAACTCCACATTCACAGACAACTTCAGCGCCAAAGCCGGTTTCAGATAGCCCTCAATACAAAGGCTCTAGGCGCAAATATTGGTGTGAGAGCTAATTCAATCAAGGAAACACTGCATGTTGGTGAAGCGCATATTGAAGAAGAATCAGGCGAGTGGTTCTTGTGGGAGAACAACTCCATTTGGCTCACTAACTTCACACACCATCAGGCTTCCAAGCAGCTCTCAAGGAAACTCAGTTTTCACACTCTAGGCTTAATGCCCTTTGAGTGCATTATGTAGGAATGAACCTGGTAGAGCATCCCACACAAACCAATGCTCCACAGGCGGGTTTCACATGCCACCAACTCCACATTCACAGACAACTTCAGCGCCAAAGCCGTTTTCAGATAGCTCTCAACACAAAGGCTCTAGGCGCAAATATTGGTGTGAGAGCTAATTCAATCAAGGAAACACTGCATGTTGGTGAAGCGCATATTGAAGAAGAATCAGCCGAGTGGTTCTTGTGGGAGAACAACTCCATTTGGCTCACTAACTTCACACACCATCAGGCTTCCAAGCAGCTATCAAGGAAACTCAGTTTTCACACTCTAGGCTTAATGCCCTTTGAGTGCCTAGTACTGAAAGGAAGCTTGGTGAGCTTATCACACAAACCAATGCTCCACATGCGGGTTTCACATGCCACCAACTCCACATTCACAGACAACTTCAGCGCCAAAGCCATTTTCAGATAGCCCTCAATGCAAAGGCTCTAGGCGCAAATATTGGTGTGAGAGCTAATTCAATCAAGGAAACACTGCATGTTGGTGAAGCGCATATTGAAGAAGAATCAGCCGAGTGGTTCTTGTGGGAGAACACCTCCATTTGGCTCACTAACTTCACACACCATCAGGCTTCCAAGCAGCTCTCAAGGAAACTCAGTTTTCACACTCTAGGCTTAATGCCCTTTGAGTGCCTAGGAATGAAATGAACCTGGTAGAGCATCCCACACAAACCAATGCTCCACATGCGGGTTTCACATGCCACCAACTCCACATTCACAGACAACTTCAGCGCCAAAGCCATTTTCAGATAGCCCTCAATACAAAGACTCTAGGCCTAAATATTGGTGTGAGAGCTAATTCAATCAAGGAAACACTGCATGTTGGTGAAGCGCATATTGAAGAAGAATCAGCCGAGTGGTTCTTGTGGGACAACAACTCCATTTGGCTCACTAACTTCACACACCATCAGGCTTCCAAGCAGCTCTCAAGGAAACTCAGTTTTCACACTCTTGGCTTAATGCCCTTTGAGTGCCTAGGACTGAAATGAAGCTTGGTGAGCCTTTCACACAAACCAATGCTCCACAGGCGGGTTTCACATGCCACCAACTCCACATTCACCGACAACTTCAGCGCCAAAGCCATTTTCAGATAGCCCTCAATGCAAAGGCTCTAGGCGCAAATATTGGTGTGAGAGCTAATTCAATCAAGGAAACACTGCATGTTGGTGAAGCGCATATTGAAGAAGAATCAGCCGAGTGGTTCTTGTGGGAGAACAACTCCATTTGGCTCACTAACTTCACACACCATCAGGCTTCCAAGCAGCTCTCAAGGAAACTCAGTTTTCACACTCTAGGCTTAATGCCCTTTGAGTGCATTATGTAGGAATGAACCTGGTAGAGCATCCCACACAAACCAATGCTCCACATGCGGGTTTCACATGCCACCAACTCCACATTCACAGACAACTTCAGCGCCAAAGCCATTTTCAGATAGCCCTCAATGCAAAGACTCTAGGCCCAAATATTGGTGTGAGAGCTAATTCAATCAAGGAAACACTGCATGTTGGTGAAGCGCATATTGAAGAAGAATCAGCCGAGTGGTTCTTGTGGGAGAACAACTCCATTTGGCTCACTAACTTCACACACCATCAGGCTTCCAAGCAGCTCTCAAGGAAACTCAGTTTTCACACTCTAGGCTTAATGCCCTTTGAGTGCATTATGTAGGAATGAACCTGGTAGAGCATCCCACACAAACCAATGCTCCACAGGCGGGTTTCACATGCCACCAACTCCACATTCACAGACAACTTCAGCGCCAAAGCCATTTTCAGATAGCTCTCAACACAAAGGCTCTAGGCGCAAATATTGGTGTGAGAGCTAATTCAATCAAGGAAACACTGCATGTTGGTGAAGCGCATATTGAAGAAGAATCAGCCGAGTGGTTCTTGTGGGAGAACAACTCCATTTGGCTCACTAACTTCACACACCATCAGGCTTCCAAGCAGCTCTCAAGGAAACTCAGTTTTCACGCTCTAGGCTTAATGCCCTTTGAGTGCCTAGTACTGAAAGGAAGCTTGGTGAGCTTATCACACAAACCAATGCTCCACAGGCGGGTTTCACATGCCACCAACTCCACATTCACAGACAACTTCAGCGCCAAAGCCATTTTCAGATAGCCCTCAATGCAAAGGCTCTAGGCCCAAATATTGGTGTGAGAGCTAATTCAATCAAGGAAACACTGCATGTTGGTGAAGCGCATATTGAAGAAGAATCAGCCGAGTGGTTCTTGTGGGAGAACAACTCCATTTGGCTCACTAACTTCACACACCATCAGGCTTCCAAGCAGCTCTCAAGGAAACTCAGTTTTCACACTCTAGGCTTAATGCCCTTTGAGTGCATTATGTAGGAATGAACCTGGTAGAGCATCCCACACAAACCAATGCAACACAGGCGGGTTTCACATGCCACCAACTCCACATTCACAGACAACTTCAGCGCCAAAGCCATTTTCAGATAGCTCTCAACACAAAGGCTCTAGGCGCAAATATTGGTGTGAGAGCTAATTCAATCAAGGAAACACTGCATGTTGGTGAAGCGCATATTGAAGAAGAATCAGCCGAGTGGTTCTTGTGGGAGAACAACTCCATTTGGCTCACTAACTTCACACACCATCAGGCTTCCAAGCAGCTCTCAAGGAAACTCAGTTTTCACACTCTAGGCTTAATGCCCTTTGAGTGCCTAGTACTGAAATGAACTTGGTGAGCTTATCACACAAACCAATGCTCCACATGCGGGTTTCACATGCCACCAACTCCACATTCACAGACAACTTCAGCGCCAAAGCCATTTTCAGATAGCCCTCAATGCAAAGGCTCTAGGCGCAAATATTGGTGTGAGAGCTAATTCAATCAAGGAAACACTGCATGTTGGTGAAGCGCATATTGAAGAAGAATCAGCCGAGTGGTTCTTGTGGGACAACAACTCCATTTGGCTCACTAACTTCACACACCATCAGGCTTCCAAGCAGCTCTCAAGGAAACTCAGTTTTCACACTCTAGGCTTAATGCCCTTTGAGTGCCTAGGAATGAAATGAACCTGGTAGAGCATCCCACACGAACCAATGCTCCACATGCGGGTTTCACATGCCACCAACTCCACATTCACAGACAACTTCAGCGCCAAAGCCATTTTCAGATAGCCCTCAATACAAAGACTCTAGGCCTAAATATTGGTGTGAGAGCTAATTCAATCAAGGAAACACTGCATGTTGGTGAAGCGCATATTGAAGAAGAATCAGCCGAGTGGTTCTTGTGGGAGAACACCTCCATTTGGCTGACTAACTTCACACACCATCAGGCTTCCAAGCAGCTCTCAAGGAAACTCAGTTTTCACACTCTAGGCTTAATGCCTTTTGAGTGCCTAGGACTGAAATGAAGCTTGGTGAGCCTTTCACACAAACCAAGGCCCACAGGCGGGTTTCACATGCCACCAACTCCACCTTCACAGACAACTTCAGCGCCAAAGCCGTTTTCAGGTAGCCCTCAACACAAAGGCTCTAGGCCCAAATATTGGTGTGAGAGCTAATTCAATCAAGGAAACACTGCATGATGGTGAAGCGCATATTGAAGAAGAATCAGCCGAGTGGTTCTTGTGGGAGAATAACTCCATTTGGCTCAGTATCTTCACACACCATCAGGCTTCCAAGCAGCTCTCAAGGAAACTCAGTTTTCACACTCTAGGCTTAATGCCCTTTGAGTTCCTAGGACTGAAATGAACCTGGTAGAGCATCCCACACAAACCAATGCTCCACATGCGGGTTTCACATGCCACCAACTCCACATTCACAGACAACTTCAGCGCCAAAGCCATTTTCAGATAGCCCTCAATACAAAGGCTCTGGAGGCAAATATTGGTGTGAGAGCTAATTCAATCAAGGAAACACTGCATGTTGGTGAAGCGCATATTGAAGAAGAATCAGCCGAGTGGTTCTTGTGGGAGAACAACTCCATTTGGCTCACTAACTTCACACACCATCAGGCTTCCAAGCAGCTCTCAAGGAAACTCAGTTTTCACACTCTAGGCTTAATGCCCTTTGAGTGCATTATGTAGGAATGAACCTGGTAGAGCATCCCACACAAACCAATGCTCCACAGGCGGGTTTCACATGCCACCAACTCCACATTCACAGACAACTTCAGCGCCAAAGCCATTTTCAGATAGCTCTCAATGCAAAGCCTCTAGGCGCAAATATTGGTGTGAGAGCTAATTCAATCAAGGAAACACTGCATGTTGGTGAAGCGCATATTGAAGAAGAATCAGCCGAGTGGTTCTTGTGGGAGAACAACTCCATTTGGCTCACTAACTTCACACACCATCAGGCTTCCAAGCAGCTCTCAAGGAAACTCAGTTTTCACACTCTAGGCTTAATGCCCTTTGAGTGCCTAGTACTGAAATGAACTTGGTGAGCTTATCACACAAACCAATGCTCCACATGCGGGTTTCACATGCCACCAACTCCACATTCACAGACAACTTCAGCGCCAAAGCCATTTTCAGATAGCTCTCAATGCAAAGGCTCTAGGCGCAAATATTGGTGTGAGAGCTAATTCAATCAAGGAAACACTGCATGTTGGTGAAGCGCATATTGAAGAAGAATCAGCTGAGTGGTTCTTGTGGGAGAACAACTCCATTTGGCTCACTAACTTCACACACCATCAGGCTTCCAAGCAGCTCTCAAGGAAACTCAGTTTTCACACTCTAGGCTTAATGCCCTTTGAGTGCCTAGGAATGAAATGAACCTGGTAGAGCATCCCACACAAACCAATGCTCCACATGCGGGTTTCACATGCCACCAACTCCACATTCACAGACAACTTCAGCGCCAAAGCCATTTTCAGGTAGCCCTCAATGCAAAGGCTCTAGGCCCAAATATTGGTGTGAGAGCTAATTCAATCAAGGAAACACTGCATGTTGGTGAAGCGCATATTGAAGAAGAATCAGGCGAGTGGTTCTTGTGGGAGAACAACTCCATTTGGCTCACTAACTTCACACACCATCAGGCTTCCAAGCAGCTCTCAAGGAAACTCAGTTTTCACACTCTAGGCTTAATGCCCTTTGAGTGCCTAGTACTGAAAGGAAGCTTGGTGAGCTTATCACACAAACCAATGCTCCACAGGCGGGTTTCACATGCCACCAACTCCACATTCACAGACAACTTCAGCGCCACAGCCATTTTCAGATAGCCCTCAATGCAAAGGCTCTAGGCCCAAATATTGGTGTGAGAGCTAATTCAATCAAGGAAACATTGCATGTTGGTGAGGCGCATATTGAAGAAGAATCAGCCGAGTGGTTCTTGTGGGAGAACAACTCCATTTGGCTCACTAACTTCACACACCATCAGGTTTCCAAGCAGCTTTCAAGGAAACTCAGTTTTCACACTCTAGGCTTAATGCCCTTTGAGTGCCTAGGAATGAAATGCACCTGGTAGAGCATCCCACACGAACCAATGCTCCACAGGCGGGTTTCACATGCTACCAACTCCACATTCACAGACAACTTCAGCGCCAAAGCCGGTTTCAGATAGCCCTCAATACAAAGGCTCTAGGCGCAAATATTGGTGTGAGAGCTAATTCAATCAAGGAAACACTGCATGTTGGTGAAGCGCATATTGAAGAAGAATCAGGCGAGTGGTTCTTGTGGGAGAACAACTCCATTTGGCTCACTAACTTCACACACCATCAGGCTTCCAAGCAGCTCTCAAGGAAACTCAGTTTTCACACTCTAGGCTTAATGCCCTTTGAGTGCATTATGTAGGAATGAACCTGGTAGAGCATCCCACACAAACCAATGCTCCACAGGCGGGTTTCACATGCCACCAACTCCACATTCACAGACAACTTCAGCGCCAAAGCCGTTTTCAGATAGCTCTCAACACAAAGGCTCTAGGCGCAAATATTGGTGTGAGAGCTAATTCAATCAAGGAAACACTGCATGTTGGTGAAGCGCATATTGAAGAAGAATCAGCCGAGTGGTTCTTGTGGGAGAACAACTCCATTTGGCTCACTAACTTCACACACCATCAGGCTTCCAAGCAGCTATCAAGGAAACTCAGTTTTCACACTCTAGGCTTAATGCCCTTTGAGTGCCTAGTACTGAAAGGAAGCTTGGTGAGCTTATCACACAAACCAATGCTCCACATGCGGGTTTCACATGCCACCAACTCCACATTCACAGACAACTTCAGCGCCAAAGCCATTTTCAGATAGCCCTCAATGCAAAGGCTCTAGGCGCAAATATTGGTGTGAGAGCTAATTCAATCAAGGAAACACTGCATGTTGGTGAAGCGCATATTGAAGAAGAATCAGCCGAGTGGTTCTTGTGGGAGAACACCTCCATTTGGCTCACTAACTTCACACACCATCAGGCTTCCAAGCAGCTCTCAAGGAAACTCAGTTTTCACACTCTAGGCTTAATGCCCTTTGAGTGCCTAGGAATGAAATGAACCTGGTAGAGCATCCCACACAAACCAATGCTCCACATGCGGGTTTCACATGCCACCAACTCCACATTCACAGACAACTTCAGCGCCAAAGCCATTTTCAGATAGCCCTCAATACAAAGACTCTAGGCCTAAATATTGGTGTGAGAGCTAATTCAATCAAGGAAACACTGCATGTTGGTGAAGCGCATATTGAAGAAGAATCAGCCGAGTGGTTCTTGTGGGACAACAACTCCATTTGGCTCACTAACTTCACACACCATCAGGCTTCCAAGCAGCTCTCAAGGAAACTCAGTTTTCACACTCTTGGCTTAATGCCCTTTGAGTGCCTAGGACTGAAATGAAGCTTGGTGAGCCTTTCACACAAACCAATGCTCCACAGGCGGGTTTCACATGCCACCAACTCCACATTCACCGACAACTTCAGCGCCAAAGCCATTTTCAGATAGCCCTCAATGCAAAGGCTCTAGGCGCAAATATTGGTGTGAGAGCTAATTCAATCAAGGAAACACTGCATGTTGGTGAAGCGCATATTGAAGAAGAATCAGCCGAGTGGTTCTTGTGGGAGAACAACTCCATTTGGCTCACTAACTTCACACACCATCAGGCTTCCAAGCAGCTCTCAAGGAAACTCAGTTTTCACACTCTAGGCTTAATGCCCTTTGAGTGCATTATGTAGGAATGAACCTGGTAGAGCATCCCACACAAACCAATGCTCCACATGCGGGTTTCACATGCCACCAACTCCACATTCACAGACAACTTCAGCGCCAAAGCCGTTTTCAGGTAGCCCTCAACACAAAGGCTCTAGGCGCAAATATTGGTGTGAGAGCTAATTCAATCAAGGAAACACTGCATGTTGGTGAAGCGCATATTGAAGAAGAATCAGCCGAGTGGTTCTTGTGGGAGAATAACTCCATTTGGCTCAGTATCTTCACACACCATCAGGCTTCCAAGCAGCTCTCAAGGAAACTCAGTTTTCACACTCTAGGCTTAATGCCCTTTGAGTGCCTAGGACTCAAATGAATCTTGGTGAGCTTATCACACAAACCAATGCTCCACATGCGGGTTTCACATGCCACCAACTCCACATTCACAGACAACTTCAGCGCCAAAGCCGTTTTCAGGTAGCCCTCAATGCAAAGGCTCCAGGCCCAAATATTGGTGTGAGAGCTAATTCAATCAAGGAAACACTGCATGTTGGTGAAGCGCATATTGAAGAAGAATCAGCCGAGTGGTTCTTGTGGGAGAACAACTCCATTTGGCTCACTAACTTCACACACCATCAGGCTTCCATGCAGCTCTCAAGAAAACTCAGTTTTCACACTCTAGGCTTAATGCCCTTTGAGTGCATTATGTAGGAATGAACCTGGTAGAGCATCCCACACAAACCAATGCTCCACAGGCGGGTTTCACATGCCACCAACTCCACATTCACAGACAACTTCAATGCCAAAGCCATTTTCAGATAGCTCTCAATGCAAAGCCTCTAGGCGCAAATATTGGTGTGAGAGCTAATTCAATCAAGGAAACACTGCATGTTGGTGAAGCGCATATTGAAGAAGAATCAGCCGAGTGGTTCTTGTGGGAGAACAACTCCATTTGGCTCACTAACTTCACACACCATCAGGCTTCCAAGCAGCTCTCAAGGAAACTCAGTTTTCACACTCTAGGCTTAATGCCCTTTGAGTGCCTAGGAATGAAATGAAGGTTGGTGAGCTTATCACACAAACCAATGCTCCACAGGCGGGTTTCACATGCCACCAACTCCACATTCACAGACAACTTCAGCGCCAAAGCCGTTTTCAGGTAGCCCTCAATGCAAAGGCTCCAGGCCCAAATATTGGTGTGAGAGCTAATTCAATCAAGGAAACACTGCATGTTGGTGAAGCGCATATTGAAGAAGAATCAGCCGAGTGGTTCTTGTGGGACAACAACTCCATTTGGCTCACTAACTTCACACACCATCAGGCTTCCAAGCAGCTATCAAGGAAACTCAGTTTTCACACTCTAGGCTTAATGCCCTTTGAGTGCATTATGTAGGAAGGAGCCTGGTATAGCATCCCACACAAACCAATGCTCCACATGCGGGTTTCACATGCCACCAACTCCACATTCACAGACAACTTCAGCGCCAAAGCCATTTTCAGATAGCCCTCAATGCAAAGGCTCTAGATGCAAATATTGGTGTGAGAGCTAATTCAATCAAGGAAACACTGCATGTTGGTGAAGCGCATATTGAAGAAGAATCAGCCGAGTGGTTCTTGTGTTAGAACACCTCCATTTGGCTCACTAACTTCACACACCATCAGGCTTCCAAGCAGCTCTCAAGGAAACTCAGTTTTCACACTCTAGGCTTAATGCCCTTTGAGTGCCTAGGAATGAAATGAACCTGGTAGAGCATCCCACACGAACCAATGCTCCACATGCGGGTTTCACATGCCACCAACTCCACATTCACAGACAACTTCAGCGCCAAAGCCATTTTCAGATAGCCCTCAATACAAAGACTCTAGGCCTAAATATTGGTGTGAGAGCTAATTCAATCAAGGAAACACTGCATGTTAGTGAAGCGCATATTGAAGAAGAATCAGCCGAGTAGTTCTTGTGGGAGAACACCTCCATTTGGCTCACTAACTTCACACACCATCAGGCTTCCAAGCAGCTCTCAAGGAAACTCAGTTTTCACACTCTAGGCTTAATGCCCTTTGAGTGCCTAGGACTGAAATGAAGCTTGGTGAGCCTTTCACACAAACCAATTCTCCACAGGCGGGTTTCACATGCTACCAACTCCACATTCACAGACAACTTCAGCGCCAAAGCCATTTTCAGATAGCCCTCAATGCAAAGGCTCTAGGCGCAAATATTGGTGTGAGAGCTAATTCAATCAAGGAAACACTGCATGTTGGTGAAGCGCATATTGAAGAAGAATCAGCCGAGTGGTTCTTGTGGGAGAACAACTCCATTTGGCTCACTAACTTCACACACCATCAGGCTTCCAAGCAGCTATCAAGGAAACTCAGTTTTCACACTCTAGGCTTAATGCCCTTTGAGTTCCTAGGACTGAAATGAACCTGGTAGAGCATCCCACACAAACCAATGCTCCACAGGCGGGTTTCACATGCCACCAACTCCACATTCACAGACAACTTCAGCGCCAAAGCCATTTTCAGATAGCCCTCAATACAAAGGCTCTGGGGGCAAATATTGGTGTGAGAGCTAATTCAATCAAGGAAACACTGCATGTTGGTGAAGCGCATATTGAAGAAGAATCAGCCGAGTGGTTCTTGTGGGAGAACACCTCCATTTGGCTCACTAACTTCACACACCATCAGGCTTCCAAGCAGCTCTCAAGGAAACTCAGTTTTCACACTCTATGCTTAATGCCCTTTGAGTGCATTATGTAGGAATGAACCTGGTAGAGCATCCCACACAAACCAATGCTCCACATGCGGGTTTCACATGCCACCAACTCCACATTCACAGACAACTTCAGCGCCAAAGCCATTTTCAGATAGCTCTCAATGCAAAGGCTCTAGGCGCAAATATTGGTGTGAGAGCTAATTCAATCAAGGAAACACTGCATGTTGGTGAAGCGCATATTGAAGAAGAATCAGGCGAGTGGTTCTTGTGGGAGAACAACTCCATTTGGCTCACTAACTTCACACACCATCAGGCTTCCAAGCAGCTCTCAAGGAAACTCAGTTTTCACACTCTAGGCTTAATGCCCTTTGAGTGCCTAGGACTGAAATGAACTTGGTGAAATTCCCACACAAACCAATGCTCCACAGGCGGGTTTCACATGCCACCAACTCCACATTCACAGACAACTTCAGCGCCAAAGCCATTTTCAGATAGCTCTCAATACAAAGGCTCTAGGCGCAAATATTGGTGTGAGAGCTAATTCAATCAAGGAAACACTGCATGTTGGTGAAGCGCATATTGAAGAAGAATCAGCCGAGTGGTTCTTGTGGGTGAACAACTCCATTTGGCTCACTAACTTCACACACCATCAGGCTTCCATGCAGCTCTCAAGGAAACTCAGTTTTCACACTCTATGCTTAATGCCCTTTGAGTGCATTATGTAGGAATGAACCTGGTAGAGCATCCCACACAAACCAATGCTCCACATGCGGGTTTCACATGCCACCAACTCCACATTCACAGACAACTTCAGCGCCAAAGCCATTTTCAGATAGCTCTGAATGCAAAGGCTCTAGGCGCAAATATTGGTGTGAGAGCTATTTCAATCAAGGAAACACTGCATGTTGGTGAAGCGCATATTGAAGAAGAATCAGCCGAGTGGTTCTTGTGGGAGAACAACTCCATTTGGCTCACTAACTTCACACACCATCAGGCTTCCAAGCAGCTCTCAAGGAAACTCAGTTTTCACACTCTAGGCTTAATGCCCTTTGAGTGCCTAGGACTGAAATGAACTTGGTGAAATTCCCACACAAACCAATGCTCCACAGGCGGGTTTCACATGCCACCAACTCCACATTCACAGACAACTTCAGCGCCAAAGCCATTTTCAGATAGCTCTCAATACAAAGGCTCTAGGCGCAAATATTGGTGTGAGAGCTAATTCAATCAAGGAAACACTGCATGTTGGTGAAGCGCATATTGAAGAAGAATCAGCCGAGTGGTTCTTGTGGGAGAACACCTCCATTTGGCTCACTAACTTCACACACCATCAGGCTTCCAAGCAGCTATGAAGGAAACTCAGTTTTCACACTCTATGCTTAATGCCCTTTGAGTGCATTATGTAGGAATGAACCTGGTAGAGCATCCCACACAAACCAATGCTCCACATGCGGGTTTCACATGCCACCAACTCCACATTCACAGACAACTTCAGCGCCAAAGCCATTTTCAGATAGCCCTCAATGCAAAGGCTCTAGGCGCAAATATTGGTGTGAGAGCTAATTCAATCAAGGAAACACTGCATGTTGGTGAAGCGCATATTGAAGAAGAATCAGCCGAGTGGTTCTTGTGGGAGAACAACTCCATTTGGCTCACTAACTTCACACACCATCAGGCTCCAAGCAGCTCTCAAGGAAACTCAGTTTTCACACTCTAGGCTTAATGCCCTTTGAGTGCCTAGGACTGAAATGAACTTGGTGAAATTCCCACACAAACCAATGCTCCACAGGCGGGTTTCACATGCCACCAACTCCACATTCACAGACAACTTCAGCGCCAAAGCCATTTTCAGATAGCTCTCAATACAAAGGCTCTAGGCGCAAATATTGGTGTGAGAGCTAATTCAATCAAGGAAACACTGCATGTTGGTGAAGCGCATATTGAAGAAGAATCAGCCGAGTGGTTCTTGTGGGAGAACAACTCCATTTGGCTCACTAACTTCACACACCATCAGGCTTCCAAGCAGCTATCAAGGAAACTCAGTTTTCACACTCTAGGCTTAATGCCCTTTGAGTGCATTATGTAGGAAGGAACCTGGTAGAGCATCCCACACAAACCAATGCTCCACAGGCGGGTTTCACATGCCACCAACTCCACATTCACAGACAACTTCAGCGCCAAAGCCATTTTCAGATAGCCCTCAATGCAAAGGCTCTAGATGCAAATATTGGTGTGAGAGCTAATTCAATCAAGGAAACACTGCATGTTGGTGAAGCGCATATTGAAGAAGAATCAGCCGAGTGGTTCTTGTGGGAGAACACCTCCATTTGGCTCACTAACTTCACACACCATCAGGCTTCCAAGCAGCTATGAAGGAAACTCAGTTTTCACACTCTAGGCTTAATGCCCTTTGAGTGCCTAGGACTGAAATGAACTTGGTGAAATTCCCACACAAACCAATGCTCCACAGGCGGGTTTCACATGCCACCAACTCCACATTCACAGACAACTTCAGCGCCAAAGCCATTTTCAGATAGCTCTCAATACAAAGGCTCTAGGCGCAAATATTGGTGTGAGAGCTAATTCAATCAAGGAAACACTGCATGTTGGTGAAGCGCATATTGAAGAAGAATCAGCCGAGTGGTTCTTGTGGGAGAACAACTCCATTTGGCTCACTAACTTCACACACCATCAGGCTTCCATGCAGCTCTCAAGGAAACTCAGTTTTCACACTCTAGGCTTAATGCCCTTTGAGTGCCTAGGACTGAAATGAACTTGGTGAAATTATCACACAAACCAATGCTCCACAGGCGGGTTTCACATGCCACCAACTCCACATTCACAGACAACTTCAGCGCCAAAGCCATTTTCAGATAGCTCTCAATACAAAGGCTCTAGGCGCAAATATTGGTGTGAGAGCTAATTCAATCAAGGAAACACTGCATGTTGGTGAAGCGCATATTGAAGAAGAATCAGCCGAGTGGTTCTTGTGGGAGAACAACTCCATTTGGCTCACTAACTTCACACACCATCAGGCTTCCAAGCAGCTCTCAAGGAAACTCAGTTTTCACACTCTAGGCTTAATGCCCTTTGAGTGCATTATGTAGGAATGAACCTGGTAGAGCATCCAACACAAACCAATGCTCCACAGGCGGGTTTCACATGCCAGCAACTCCACATTCACAGACAACTTCAGCGCCAAAGCCATTTTCAGATAGCTCTCAATGCAAAGGCTCTAGGCGCAAATATTGGTGTGAGAGCTAATTCAATCAAGGAAACACTGCATGTTGGTGAAGCGCATATTGAAGAAGAATCAGCCGAGTGGTTCTTGTGGGAGAACAACTCCATTTGGCTCACTAACTTCACACACCATCAGGCTTCCAAGCAGCTCTCAAGGAAACTCAGTTTTCACACTCTAGGCTTAATGCCCTTTGAGTGCCTAGGACTGAAACGAACTTGGTGAAATTCCCACACAAACCAATGCTCCACAGGCGGGTTTCACATGCCACCAACTCCACATTCACAGACAACTTCAGCGCCAAAGCCATTTTCAGATAGCTCTCAATACAAAGGCTCTAGGCGCAAATATTGGTGTGAGAGCTAATTCAATCAAGGAAACACTGCATGTTGGTGAAGCGCATATTGAAGAAGAATCAGCCGAGTGGTTCTTGTGGGAGAACAACTCCATTTGGCTCACTAACTTCACACACCATCAGGCTTCCAAGCAGCTCTCAAGGAAACTCAGTTTTCACACTCTATGCTTAATGCCCTTTGAGTGCATTATGTAGGAATGAACCTGGTAGAGCATCCCACACAAACCAATGCTCCACATGCGGGTTTCACATGCCACCAACTCCACATTCACAGACAACTTCAGCGCCAAAGCCATTTTCAGATAGCTCTCAATGCAAAGGCTCTAGGCGCAAATATTGGTGTGAGAGCTAATTCAATCAAGGAAACACTGCATGTTGGTGAAGCGCATATTGAAGAAGAATCAGGCGAGTGGTTCTTGTGGGAGAACAACTCCATTTGGCTCACTAACTTCACACACCATCAGGCTTCCAAGCAGCTCTCAAGAAAACTCAGTTTTCACACTCTAGGCTTAATGCCCTTTGAGTGCCTAGGACTGAAATGAACTTGGTGAAATTCCCACACAAACCAATGCTCCACATGCGGGTTTCACATGCCACCAACTCCACATTCACAGACAACTTCAGCGCCAAAGCCATTTTCAGATAGCTCTCAATACAAAGGCTCTAGGCGCAAATATTGGTGTGAGAGCTAATTCAATCAAGGAAACACTGCATGTTGGTGAAGCGCATATTGAAGAAGAATCAGCCGAGTGGTTCTTGTGGGAGAACAACTCCATTTGGCTCACTAACTTCACACACCATCAGGCTTCCAAGCAGCTATCAAGGAAACTCAGTTTTCACACTCTATGCTTAATGCCCTTTGAGTGCATTATGTAGGAATGAACCTGGTAGAGCATCCCACACAAACCAATGCTCCACATGCGGGTTTCACATGCCACCAACTCCACATTCACAGACAACTTCAGCGCCAAAGCCATTTTCAGATAGCTCTCAATGCAAAGCCTCTAGGCGCAAATATTGGTGTGAGAGCTATTTCAATCAAGGAAACACTGCATGTTGGTGAAGCGCATATTGAAGAAGAATCAGCCGAGTGGTTCTTGTGGGAGAACAACTCCATTTGGCTCACTAACTTCACACACCATCAGGCTTCCAAGCAGCTCTCAAGGAAACTCAGTTTTCACACTCTAGGCTTAATGCCCTTTGAGTGCCTAGGACTGAAATGAACTTGGTGAAATTCCCACACAAACCAATGCTCCACAGGCGGGTTTCACATGCCACCAACTCCACATTCACAGACAACTTCAGCGCCAAAGCCATTTTCAGATAGCTCTCAATACAAAGGCTCTAGGCGCAAATATTGGTGTGAGAGCTAATTCAATCAAGGAAACACTGCATGTTGGTGAAGCGCATATTGAAGAAGAATCAGCCGAGTGGTTCTTGTGGGAGAACAACTCCATTTGGCTCACTAACTTCACACACCATCAGGCTTCCAAGCAGCTATGAAGGAAACTCAGTTTTCACACTCTAGGCTTAATGCCCTTTGAGTGCATTATGTAGGAATGAACCTGGTAGAGCATCCCACACAAACCAATGCTCCACATGCGGGTTTCACATGCCACCAACTCCACATTCACAGACAACTTCAGCGCCAAAGCCATTTTCAGATAGCCCTCAATGCAAAGGCTCTAGGCGCAAATATTGGTGTGAGAGCTAATTCAATCAAGGAAACACTGCATGTTGGTGAAGCGCATATTGAAGAAGAATCAGCCGAGTGGTTCTTGTGGGAGAACAACTCCATTTGGCTCACTAACTTCACACACCATCAGGCTCCAAGCAGCTCTCAAGGAAACTCAGTTTTCACACTCTAGGCTTAATGCCCTTTGAGTGCCTAGGACTGAAATGAACTTGGTGAAATTCCCACACAAACCAATGCTCCACAGGCGGGTTTCACATGCCACCAACTCCACATTCACAGACAACTTCAGCGCCAAAGCCATTTTCAGATAGCTCTCAATACAAAGGCTCTAGGCGCAAATATTGGTGTGAGAGCTAATTCAATCAAGGAAACACTGCATGTTGGTGAAGCGCATATTGAAGAAGAATCAGCCGAGTGGTTCTTGTGGGAGAACAACTCCATTTGGCTCACTAACTTCACACACCATCAGGCTTCCAAGCAGCTATCAAGGAAACTCAGTTTTCACACTCTAGGCTTAATGCCCTTTGAGTGCATTATGTAGGAAGGAACCTGGTAGAGCATCCCACACAAACCAATGCTCCACAGGCGGGTTTCACATGCCACCAACTCCACATTCACAGACAACTTCAGCGCCAAAGCCATTTTCAGATAGCCCTCAATGCAAAGGCTCTAGATGCAAATATTGGTGTGAGAGCTAATTCAATCAAGGAAACACTGCATGTTGGTGAAGCGCATATTGAAGAAGAATCAGCCGAGTGGTTCTTGTGGGAGAACACCTCCATTTGGCTCACTAACTTCACACACCATCAGGCTTCCAAGCAGCTCTCAAGAAAACTCAGTTTTCACACTCTAGGCTTAATGCCCTTTGAGTGCCTAGGACTGAAATGAACTTGGTGAAATTCCCACACAAACCAATGCTCCACAGGCGGGTTTCACATGCCACCAACTCCACATTCACAGACAACTTCAGCGCCAAAGCCATTTTCAGATAGCTCTCAATGCAAAGGCTCTAGGCGCAAATATTGGTGTGAGAGCTATTTCAATCAAGGAAACACTGCATGTTGGTGAAGCGCATATTGAAGAAGAATCAGCCGAGTGGTTCTTGTGGGAGAACAACTCCATTTGGCTCACTAACTTCACACACCATCAGGGTTCCAAGCAGCTCTCAAGGAAACTCAGTTTTCACACTCTAGGCTTAATGCCCTTTGAGTGCCTAGGACTGAAATGAACTTGGTGAAATTCCCACACAAACCAATGCTCCACATGCGGGTTTCACATGCCACCAACTCCACATTCACAGACAACTTCAGCGCCAAAGCCATTTTCAGATAGCTCTCAATACAAAGGCTCTAGGCGCAAATATTGGTGTGAGAGCTAATTCAATCAAGGAAACACTGCATGTTGGTGAAGCGCATATTGAAGAAGAATCAGCCGAGTGGTTCTTGTGGGAGAACAACTCCATTTGGCTCACTAACTTCACACACCATCAGGCTTCCAAGCAGCTATGAAGGAAACTCAGTTTTCACACTCTATGCTTAATGCCCTTTGAGTGCATTATGTAGGAATGAACCTGGTAGAGCATCCAACACAAACCAATGCTCCACATGCGGGTTTCACATGCCACCAACTCCACATTCACAGACAACTTCAGCGCCAAAGCCATTTTCAGATAGCCCTCAATGCAAAGGCTCTAGGCGCAAATATTGGTGTGAGAGCTAATTCAATCAAGGAAACACTGCATGTTGGTGAAGCGCATATTGAAGAAGAATCAGCCGAGTGGTTCTTGTGGGAGAACAACTCCATTTGGCTCACTAACTTCACACACCATCAGGCTCCAAGCAGCTCTCAAGGAAACTCAGTTTTCACACTCTAGGCTTAATGCCCTTTGAGTGCCTATAAATGAAATGAACTTGGTGAAATTCCCACACAAACCAATGCTCCACAGGCGGGTTTCACATGCCACCAACTCCACATTCACAGACAACTTCAGCGCCAAAGCCATTTTCAGATAGCTCTCAATACAAAGGCTCTAGGCGCAAATATTGGTGTGAGAGCTAATTCAATCAAGGAAACACTGCATGTTGGTGAAGCGCATATTGAAGAAGAATCAGCCGAGTGGTTCTTGTGGGAGAACAACTCCATTTGGCTCACTAACTTCACACACCATCAGGCTTCCAAGCAGCTATCAAGGAAACTCAGTTTTCACACTCTAGGCTTAATGCCCTTTGAGTGCATTATGTAGGAAGGAACCTGGTAGAGCATCCCACACAAACCAATGCTCCACAGGCGGGTTTCACATGCCACCAACTCCACATTCACAGACAACTTCAGCGCCAAAGCCATTTTCAGATAGCCCTCAATGCAAAGGCTCTAGATGCAAATATTGGTGTGAGAGCTAATTCAATCAAGGAAACACTGCATGTTGGTGAAGCGCATATTGAAGAAGAATCAGCCGAGTGGTTCTTGTGGGAGAACACCTCCATTTGGCTCACTAACTTCACACACCATCAGGCTTCCAAGCAGCTCTCAAGAAAACTCAGTTTTCACACTCTAGGCTTAATGCCCTTTGAGTGCCTAGGACTGAAATGAACTTGGTGAAATTCCCACACAAACCAATGCTCCACAGGCGGGTTTCACATGCCACCAACTCCACATTCACAGACAACTTCAGCGCCAAAGCCATTTTCAGATAGCTCTCAATGCAAAGGCTCTAGGCGCAAATATTGGTGTGAGAGCTGTTTCAATCAAGGAAACACTGCATGTTGGTGAAGCGCATATTGAAGAAGAATCAGCCGAGTGGTTCTTGTGGGAGAACAACTCCATTTGGCTCACTAACTTCACACACCATCAGGGTTCCAAGCAGCTCTCAAGGAAACTCAGTTTTCACACTCTAGGCTTAATGCCCTTTGAGTGCCTAGGACTGAAATGAACTTGGTGAAATTCCCACACAAACCAATGCTCCACATGCGGGTTTCACATGCCACCAACTCCACATTCACAGACAACTTCAGCGCCAAAGCCATTTTCAGATAGCTCTCAATACAAAGGCTCTAGGCGCAAATATTGGTGTGAGAGCTAATTCAATCAAGGAAACACTGCATGTTGGTGAAGCGCATATTGAAGAAGAATCAGCCGAGTGGTTCTTGTGGGAGAACAACTCCATTTGGCTCACTAACTTCACACACCATCAGGCTTCCAAGCAGCTATGAAGGAAACTCAGTTTTCACACTCTATGCTTAATATCCTTTGAGTGCATTATGTAGGAATGAACCTGGTAGAGCATCCCACACAAACCAATGCTCCACATGCGGGTTTCACATGCCACCAACTCCACATTCACAGACAACTTCAGCGCCAAAGCCATTTTCAGATAGCCCTCAATGCAAAGGCTCTAGGCGCAAATATTGGTGTGAGAGCTAATTCAATCAAGGAAACACTGCATGTTGGTGAAGCGCATATTGAAGAAGAATCAGCCGAGTGGTTCTTGTGGGAGAACAACTCCATTTGGCTCACTAACTTCACACACCATCAGGCTCCAAGCAGCTCTCAAGGAAACTCAGTTTTCACACTCTAGGCTTAATGCCCTTTGAGTGCCTAGGACTGAAATGAACTTGGTGAAATTCCCACACAAACCAATGCTCCACAGGCGGGTTTCACATGCCACCAACTCCACATTCACAGACAACTTCAGCGCCAAAGCCATTTTCAGATAGCTCTCAATGCAAAGGCTCTAGGCGCAAATATTGGTGTGAGAGCTAATTCAATCAAGGAAACACTGCATGTTGGTGAAGCGCATATTGAAGAAGAATCAGCCGAGTGGTTCTTGTGGGAGAACAACTCCATTTGGCTCACTAACTTCACACACCATCAGGCTTCCAAGCAGCTATCAAGGAAACTCAGTTTTCACACTCTAGGCTTAATGCCCTTTGAGTGCATTATGTAGGAAGGAACCTGGTAGAGCATCCCACACAAACCAATGCTCCACAGGCGGGTTTCACATGCCACCAACTCCACATTCACAGACAACTTCAGCGCCAAAGCCATTTTCAGATAGCCCTCAATGCAAAGGCTCTAGATGCAAATATTGGTGTGAGAGCTAATTCAATCAAGGAAACACTGCATGTTGGTGAAGCGCATATTGAAGAAGAATCAGCTGAGTGGTTCTTGTGGGAGAACACCTCCATTTGGCTCACTAACTTCACACACCATCAGGCTTCCAAGCAGCTCTCAAGGAAACTCAGTTTTCACACTCTAGGCTTAATGCCCTTTGAGTGCCTAGGAATGAAATGAACTTGGTGAAATTCCCACACAAACCAATGCTCCACATGCGGGTTTCACATGCCACCAACTCCACATTCACAGACAACTTCAGCGCCAAAGCCATTTTCAGATAGCTCTCAATACAAAGGCTCTAGGCGCAAATATTGGTGTGAGAGCTAATTCAATCAAGGAAACACTGCATGTTGGTGAAGCGCATATTGAAGAAGAATCAGCCGAGTGGTTCTTGTGGGAGAACAACTCCATTTGGCTCACTAACTTCACACACCATCAGGCTTCCATGCAGCTCTCAAGGAAACTCAGTTTTCACACTCTAGGCTTAATGCCCTTTGAGTGCCTAGGACTGAAATGAACTTGGTGAAATTCCCACAGAAACCAATGCTCCACAGGCGGGTTTCACATGCCACCAACTCCACATTCACAGACAACTTCAGCTCCAAAGCCATTTTCAGATAGCTCTCAATACAAAGGCTCTAGGCGCAAATATTGGTGTGAGAGCTAATTCAATCAAGGAAACACTGCATGTTGGTGAAGCGCATATTGAAGAAGAATCAGCCGAGTGGTTCTTGTGGGAGAACAACTCCATTTGGCTCACTAACTTCACACACCATCAGGCTTCCAAGCAGCTCTCAAGGAAACTCAGTTTTCACACTCTAGGCTTAATGCCCTTTGAGTGCCTAGGACTGAAATGAACTTGGTGAAATTCCCACACAAACCAATGCTCCACAGGCGGGTTTCACATGCCACCAACTCCACATTCACAGACAACTTCAGCGCCAAAGCCATTTTCAGATAGCTCTCAATACAAAGGCTCTAGGCGCAAATATTGGTGTGAGAGCTAATTCAATCAAGGAAACACTGCATGTTGGTGAAGCGCATATTGAAGAAGAATCAGCCGAGTGGTTCTTGTGGGAGAACAACTCCATTTGGCTCACTAACTTCACACACCATCAGGCTTCCAAGCAGCTCTCAAGGAAACTCAGTTTTCACACTCTAGGCTTAATGCCCTTTGAGTGCATTATGTAGGAAGGAACCTGGTAGAGCATCCCACACAAACCAATGCTCCACAGGCGGGTTTCACATGCCACCAACTCCACATTCACAGACAACTTCAGCGCCAAAGCCATTTTCAGATAGCCCTCAATACAAAGACTCTAGGCCGAAATATTGGTGTGAGAGCTAATTCAATCAAGGAAACACTGCATGTTGGTGAAGCGCATATTGAAGAAGAACCAGGCGAGTGGTTCTTGTGGGAGAACACCTCCATTTGGCTCACTAACTTCACACACCATCAGGCTTCCAAGCAGCTCTCAAGGAAACTCAGTTTTCACACTCTAGGCTTAATGCCCTTTGAGTGCCTAGGACTGAAATGAACTTGGTGAAATTCGCACACAAACCAATGCTCCACAGGCGGGTTTCACATGCCACCAACTCCACATTCACAGACAACTTCAGCGCCAAAGCCATTTTCAGATAGCTCTCAATGCAAAGGCTCTAGGCGCAAATATTGGTGTGAGAGCTAATTCAATCAAGGAAACACTGCATGTTAGTGAAGCGCATATTGAAGAAGAATCAACCGAGTGGTTCTTGTGGGACAACAACTCCATTTGGCTCACTAACTTCACACACCATCAGGCTTCCAAGCAGCTCTCAAAGAAACTCAGTTTTCACACTCTAGGCTTAATGCCCTTTGAGTGCATTATGTAGGAATGAACCTGGTAGAGCATCCCACACAAACCAATGCTCCACATGCGGGTTTCACATGCCACCAACTCCACATTCACAGACAACTTCAGCGCCAAAGCCATTTTCAGATAGCCCTCAATGCAAAGGCTCTAGGCGAAAATATTGGTGTGAGAGCTAATTCAATCAAGGAAACACTGCATGTTGGTGAAGCACATATTGAAGAAGAACCAGGCGAGGCGAGTGGTTCTTGTGGGACAACAACTCCATTTGGCTCACTAACTTCACACACCATCAGGCTTCCATGCAGCTCTCAAGGAAACTCAGTTTTCACACTCTAGGCTTAATGCCCTTTGAGTGCCTAGGAATGAAATGCACCTGGTAGAGCATCCCACACGAACCAATGCTCCACATGCGGGTTTCACATGCCACCAACTCCACATTCACAGACAACTTCAGCGCCAAAGCCGTTTTCAGGTAGCCCTCAATGCAAAGGCTCTAGGCCCAAATATTGGTGTGAGAGCTAATTCAATCAAGGAAACACTGCATGTTGGTGAAGCGCATATTGAAGAAGAATCAGCAAAGTGGTTCTTGTGGGAGAACAACTCCATTTGGCTCACTAACTTCACACACCATCAGGCTTCCATGCAGCTCTCAAGGAAACTCAGTTTTCACACTCTAGGCTTAATGCCCTTTGAGTGCATTATGTAGGAATGAACCTGGTAGAGCATCCCACACAAACCAATGCTCCACATGCGGGTTTCACTTGCCACCAACTCCACATTCACAGACAACTTCAGCGCAAAAGCCATTTTCAGATAGCTCTCAATGGAAAGGCTCTAGGCGCAAATATTGGTGTGAGAGCTAATTCAATCAAGGAAACACTGCATGTTGGTGAAGCGTATATTGAAGAAGAATCAGCCGAGTGGTTCTTGTGGGAGAACAACTCCATTTGGCTCACTAACTTCACACACCATCAGGCTTCCAAGCAGCTCTCAAGGAAACTCAATTTTCACACTCTAGGCTTAATGCCCTTTGAGTGCCTAGGACTGAAATGAAGCTTGGTGAGATTCCCGCACAAACCAATGCTCCACAGGCGGGTTTCACATGCCACCAACTCCACATTCACAGACAACTTCAGCGCCAAAGCCGTTTTCAGGTAGCCCTCAATGCAAAGGCTCCAGGCCCAAATATTTGTGTGAGAGCTAATTCAATCAAGGAAACACTGCATGTTGGTGAAGCGCATATTGAAGAAGAATCAGCAGAGTGGTTCTTGTGGGAGAACAACTCCGTTTGGCTCACTAACTTCACACACCATCAGGCTTCCAAGCAGCTCTCAAGGAAACTCAGTTTTCACACTCTAGGCTTAATGCCCTTTGAGTGCCTAGGACTGAAATGAACCTGGTAGAGCATCCCACACAAACCAATGCTCCACAGGCGGGTTTCACATGCCACCAACTCCACATTCACAGACAACTTCAGCGCCAAAGCCATTTTCAGATAGCCCTCAATGCAAAGGCTCTAGACGCAAATATTGGTGTGAGAGCTAATTCAATCAAGGAAACACTGCATGTTGGTGAAGCGCATATTGAAGAAGAATCAGCCGAGTGGTTCTTGTGGGAGAACAACTCCATTTGGCTGACTAACTTCACACACCATCAGGCTTCCAAGCAGCTCTCAAGGAAACTCAGTTTTCACACTCTAGGCTTAATGCCCTTTGAGTGCATTATGTAGGAATGAACCTGGTAGAGCATCCTACACACAAACCAATGCTCCACATGTGGGTTTCACATGCCACCAACTCCACATTCACAGACAACTTCAGCGCCAAAGCCATTTTCAGATAGCCCTCAATGCAAAGGCTCTAGGCACAAATATTGGTGTGAGAGCTAATTCAATCAAGGAAACACTGCATGTTGGTGAAGCGCATATTGAAGAAGAACCAGGCGAGTGGTTCTTGTGGGAGAACAACTCCATTTGGCTCACTAACTTCACACACCATCAGGCTTCAAAGCAGCTCTCAAGGAAACTCAGTTTTCACACTCTAGGCTTAATGCCCTTTGAGTGCCTAGGAATGAAATGCACCTGGTCGAGCATCCCACACAAACCAATGCTCCACATGCGGGTTTCACATGCCACCAACTCCACATTCACAAACAACATCACTGCCAAAGCCGTTTTCAGATAGCTCTCAATACAACGGTTCTAGGCGCAAATATTTTTGTGAGAGCTAATTCAATCAAGGAAACTCTGCATGTTGGTGAAGCGCATATTGAGGAAGAATCAGCCGAGTAGTTCTTGTGGGAGAACAACTCCATTTGGCTCACTAACTTCACACACCATCAGGCTTCCAAGCAGCTCTCAAGGAAACTCAGTTTTCACACTCTAGGCTTAATGCCCTTTGAGTGCATTATGTAGGAATGAACCTGATAGAGCATCCCACACAAACCAATGCTCCACATGTGGGTTTCACATGCCACCAACTCCACATTCACAGACAACTTCAGCGCCAAAGCCATTTTCAGATAGCCCTCAACACAAAGGCTCAAGGCCCAAATATTGGTGTGAGAGCTAATTCAATCAAGGAAACACTGCATGTTGGTGAAGCGCATATTGAAGAAGAATCAGGCGAGTGGTTCTTGTGGGAGAACAACTCCATTTGGCTCACTAACTTCACACACCATCAGGCTTCCAAGCAGCTCTCAAGGAAACTCAGTTTTCACACTCTAGGCTTAATGCCCTTTGAGTGCCTAGGAATGAAATGCACCTGGTCGAGCATCCCACACAAACCAATGCTCCACATGCGGATTTCACATGCCACCAACTCCACATTCACAGACAACTTCAGCGCCAAAGCCATTTTCAGATAGCCCTCAATGCAAAGGCTCTAGGTGCAAATATTGGTGTGAGAGCTAATTCAATCAAGGAAACACTGCATGTTGGTGAAGCGCATATTGAAGAAGAATCAGCCGAGTGGTTCTTGTGGGAGAACAACTCCATTTGGCTCACTAACTTCACACACCATCAGGCTTCCAAGCAGCTCTCAAGGAAACTCAGTTTTCACACTCTAGGCTTAATGCCCTTTGAGTGCATTATGTAGGAATGCACATGGTAGAGCATCCCACACAAACCAATGCTCCACATGCGGGTTTCACATGCCACCAACTCCACATTCACAGACAACATCAACGCCAAAGCCGTTTTCAGATAGCTCTCAATACAAAGGCTCTAGGCGCAAATATTTTTGTGAGAGCTAATTCAATCAAGGAAACACTGCATGTTGGTGAAGCGCATATTGAAGAAGAATCAGCCGAGTGGTTCTTGTGGGAGAACAACTCCATTTGGCTCACTAACTTCACACACCATCAGGCTCCAAGCAGCTCTCAAGGAAACTCAGTTTTCACACTCTAGGCTTAATGCCCTTTGAGTGCCTAGGACTGAAATGAACTTGGTGAAATTCCCACACAAACCAATGCTCCACAGGCGGGTTTCACATGCCACCAACTCCACATTCACAGACAACTTCAGCGCCAAAGCCATTTTCAGATAGCTCTCAATACAAAGGCTCTAGGCCCAAATATTGGTGTGAGAGCTAATTCAATCAAGGAAACACTGCATGTTGGTGAAGCGCATATTGAAGAAGAATCAGCCGAGTGGTTCTTGTGGGAGAACAACTCCATTTGGCTCACTAACTTCACACACCATCAGGCTTCCAAGCAGCTCTCAAGGAAACTCAGTTTTCACACTCTAGGCTTAATGCCCTTTGAGTGCATTATGTAGGAAGGAACCTGGTAGAGCATCCCACACAAACCAATGCTCCACAGGCGGGTTTCACATGCCACCAACTCCACATTCACAGACAACTTCAGCGCCAAAGCCATTTTCAGATAGCCCTCAATGCAAAGGCTCTAGATGCAAATATTGGTGTGAGAGCTAATTCAATCAAGGAAACACTGCATGTTGGTGAAGCGCATATTGAAGAAGAATCAGCCGAGTGGTTCTTGTGGGAGAACACCTCCATTTGGCTCACTAACTTCACACACCATCAGGCTTCCAAGCAGCTCTCAAGGAAACTCAGTTTTCACACTCTAGGCTTAATGCCCTTTGAGTGCCTAGGACTGAAATGAACTTGGTGAAATTCCCACACAAACCAATGCTCCACAGGCGGGTTTCACATGCCACCAACTCCACATTCACAGACAACTTCAGCGCCAAAGCCATTTTCAGATAGCTCTCAATACAAAGGCTCTAGGCGCAAATATTGGTGTGAGAGCTAATTCAATCAAGGAAACACTGCATGTTGGTGAAGCGCATATTGAAGAAGAATCAGCCGAGTGGTTCTTGTGGGAGAACAACTCCATTTGGCTCACTAACTTCACACACCATCAGGCTTCCATGCAGCTCTCAAGGAAACTCAGTTTTCACACTCTATGCTTAATGCCCTTTGAGTGCATTATGTAGGAATGAACCTGGTAGAGCATCCCACACAAACCAATGCTCCACATGCGGGTTTCACATGCCACCAACTCCACATTCACAGACAACTTCAGCGCCAAAGCCATTTTCAGATAGCTCTCAATGCAAAGGCTCTAGGCGCAAATATTGGTGTGAGAGCTAATTCAATCAAGGAAACACTGCATGTTGGTGAAGCGCATATTGAAGAAGAATCAGCCGAGTGGTTCTTGTGGGAGAACAACTCCATTTGGCTCACTAACTTCACACACCATCAGGCTTCCAAGCAGCTCTCAAGGAAACTCAGTTTTCACACTCTAGGCTTAATGCCCTTTGAGTGCCTAGGACTGAAATGAACTTGGTGAAATTCCCACACAAACCAATGCTCCACAGGCGGGTTTCACATGCCACCAACTCCACATTCACAGACAACTTCAGCGCCAAAGCCATTTTCAGATAGCTCTCAATACAAAGGCTCTAGGCGCAAATATTGGTGTGAGAGCTAATTCAATCAAGGAAACACTGCATGTTGGTGAAGCGCATATTGAAGAAGAATCAGGCGAGTGGTTCTTGTGGGAGAACAACTCCATTTGGCTCACTAACTTCACACACCATCAGGCTTCCAAGCAGCTATCAAGGAAACTCAGTTTTCACACTCTAGGCTTAATGCCTTTTGAGTGCATTATGTAGGAAGGAACCTGGTAGAGCATCCCACACAAACCAATGCTCCACAGGCGGGTTTCACATGCCACCAACTCCACATTCACAGACAACTTCAGCGCCAAAGCCATTTTCAGATAGCCCTCAATGCAAAGGCTCTAGATGCAAATATTGGTGTGAGAGCTAATTCAATCAAGGAAACACTGCATGTTGGTGAAGCGCATATTGAAGAAGAATCAGCCGAGTGGTTCTTGTGGGAGAACACCTCCATTTGGCTCACTAACTTCACACACCATCAGGCTTCCAAGCAGCTCTCAAGGAAACTCAGTTTTCACACTCTAGGCTTAATGCCCTTTGAGTGCATTATGTAGGAATGAACCTGGTAGAGCATCCCACACAAACCAATGCTCCGCATGCGGGTTTCACATGCCACCAACTCCACATTCACAGACAACTTCAGCGCCAAAGCCATTTTCAGATAGCCCTCAATACAAAGACTCTAGGCCGAAATATTGGTGTGAGAGCTAATTCAATCAAGGAAACACTGCATGTTGGTGAAGCGCATATTGAAGAAGAACCAGGCGAGTGGTTCTTGTGGGAGAACACCTCCATTTGGCTCACTAACTTCACACACCATCAGGCTTCCAAGCAGCTCTCAAGGAAACTCAGTTTTCACACTCTAGGCTTAATGCCCTTTGAGTGCCTAGGACTGAAATGAACTTGGTGAAATTCGCACACAAACCAATGCTCCACAGGCGGGTTTCACATGCCACCAACTCCACATTCACAGACAACTTCAGCGCCAAAGCCATTTTCAGATAGCTCTCAATGCAAAGGCTCTAGGCGCAAATATTGGTGTGAGAGCTAATTCAATCAAGGAAACACTGCATGTTAGTGAAGCGCATATTGAAGAAGAATCAACCGAGTGGTTCTTGTGGGACAACAACTCCATTTGGCTCACTAACTTCACACACCATCAGGCTTCCAAGCAGCTCTCAAAGAAACTCAGTTTTCACACTCTAGGCTTAATGCCCTTTGAGTGCATTATGTAGGAATGAACCTGGTAGAGCATCCCACACAAACCAATGCTCCACATGCGGGTTTCACATGCCACCAACTCCACATTCACAGACAACTTCAGCGCCAAAGCCATTTTCAGATAGCCCTCAATGCAAAGGCTCTAGGCGAAAATATTGGTGTGAGAGCTAATTCAATCAAGGAAACACTGCATGTTGGTGAAGCACATATTGAAGAAGAACCAGGCGAGGCGAGTGGTTCTTGTGGGACAACAACTCCATTTGGCTCACTAACTTCACACACCATCAGGCTTCAAAGCAGCTCTCAAGGAAACTCAGTTTTCACACTCTAGGCTTAATGCCCTTTGAGTGCCTAGGAATGAAATGCACCTGGTAGAGCATCCCACACGAACCAATGCTCCACATGCGGGTTTCACATGCCACCAACTCCACATTCACAGACAACTTCAGCGCCAAAGCCGTTTTCAGGTAGCCCTCAATGCAAAGGCTCTAGGCCCAAATATTGGTGTGAGAGCTAATTCAATCAAGGAAACACTGCATGTTGGTGAAGCGCATATTGAAGAAGAATCAGCAAAGTGGTTCTTGTGGGAGAACAACTCCATTTGGCTCACTAACTTCACACACCATCAGGCTTCCATGCAGCTCTCAAGGAAACTCAGTTTTCACACTCTAGGCTTAATGCCCTTTGAGTGCATTATGTAGGAATGAACCTGGTAGAGCATCCCACACAAACCAATGCTCCACAGGCGGGTTTCACTTGCCACCAACTCCACATTCACAGACAACTTCAGCGCAAAAGCCATTTTCAGATAGCTCTCAATGGAAAGGCTCTAGGCGCAAATATTGGTGTGAGAGCTAATTCAATCAAGGAAACACTGCATGTTGGTGAAGCGTATATTGAAGAAGAATCAGCCGAGTGGTTCTTGTGGGAGAACAACTCCATTTGGCTCACTAACTTCACACACCATCAGGCTTCCAAGCAGCTCTCAAGGAAACTCAATTTTCACACTCTAGGCTTAATGCCCTTTGAGTGCCTAGGACTGAAATGAAGCTTGGTGAGATTCCCGCACAAACCAATGCTCCACAGGCGGGTTTCACATGCCACCAACTCCACATTCACAGACAACTTCAGCGCCAAAGCCGTTTTCAGGTAGCCCTCAATGCAAAGGCTCCAGGCCCAAATATTGGTGTGAGAGCTAATTCAATCAAGGAAACACTGCATGTTGGTGAAGCGCATATTGAAGAAGAATCAGCAGAGTGGTTCTTGTGGGAGAACAACTCCGTTTGGCTCACTAACTTCACACACCATCAGGCTTCCAAGCAGCTCTCAAGGAAACTCAGTTTTCACACTCTAGGCTTAATGCCCTTTGAGTGCCTAGGACTGAAATGAACCTGGTAGAGCATCCCACACAAACCAATGCTCCACAGGCGGGTTTCACATGCCACCAACTCCACATTCACAGACAACTTCAGCGCCAAAGCCATTTTCAGATAGCCCTCAATGCAAAGGCTCTAGACGCAAATATTGGTGTGAGAGCTAATTCAATCAAGGAAACACTGCATGTTGGTGAAGCGCATATTGAAGAAGAATCAGCCGAGTGGTTCTTGTGGGAGAACAACTCCATTTGGCTCACTAACTTCACACACCATCAGGCTTCCAAGCAGCTCTCAAGGAAACTCAGTTTTCACACTCTAGGCTTAATGCCCTTTGAGTGCATTATGTAGGAATGAACCTGGTAGAGCATCCCACACAAACCAATGCTCCACATGTGGGTTTCACATGCCACCAACTCCACATTCACAGACAACTTCAGCGCCAAAGCCATTTTCAGATAGCCCTCAATGCAAAGGCTCTAGGCACAAATATTGGTGTGAGAGCTAATTCAATCAAAGAAACACTGCATGTTGGTGAAGCGCATATTGGAGAAGAACCAGGCGAGTGGTTCTTGTGGGAGAACAACTCCATTTGGCTCACTAACTTCACACACCATCAGGCTTCAAAGCAGCTCTCAAGGAAACTCAGTTTTCACACTCTAGGCTTAATGCCCTTTGAGTGCCTAGGAATGAAATGCACCTGGTCGAGCATCCCACACAAACCAATGCTCCACATGCGGGTTTCACATGCCACCAACTCCACATTCACAAACAACATCACTGCCAAAGCCGTTTTCAGATAGCTCTCAATACAACGGTTCTAGGCGCAAATATTTTTGTGAGAGCTAATTCAATCAAGGAAACTCTGCATGTTGATGAAGCGCATATTGAGGAAGAATCAGCCGAGTAGTTCTTGTGGGAGAACAACTCCATTTGGCTCACTAACTTCACACACCATCAGGCTTCCAAGCAGCTCTCAAGGAAACTCAGTTTTCACACTCTAGGCTTAATGCCCTTTGAGTGCATTATGTAGGAATGAACCTGATAGAGCATCCCACACAAACCAATGCTCCACATGTGGGTTTCACATGCCACCAACTCCACATTCACAGACAACTTCAGCGCCAAAGCCATTTTCAGATAGCCCTCAACACAAAGGCTCAAGGCCCAAATATTGGTGTGAGAGCTAATTCAATCAAGGAAACACTGCATGTTGGTGAAGCGCATATTGAAGAAGAATCAGCAGAGTGGTTCTTGTGGGAGAACAACTCCATTTGGCTCACTAACTTCACACACCATCAGGCTTCCAAGCAGCTCTCAAGGAAACTCAGTTTTCACACTCTAGGCTTAATGCCCTTTGAGTGCCTAGGACTGAAATGAACTTGGTGAAATTCCCACACAAACCAATGCTCCACAGGCGGGTTTCACATGCCACCAACTCCACATTCACAGACAACTTCAGCGCCAAAGCCATTTTCAGATAGCTCTCAATACAAAGGCTCTAGGCCCAAATATTGGTGTGAGAGCTAATTCAATCAAGGAAACACTGCATGTTGGTGAAGCGCATATTGAAGAAGAATCAGCCGAGTGGTTCTTGTGGGAGAACAACTCCATTTGGCTCACTAACTTCACACACCATCAGGCTTCCAAGCAGCTCTCAAGGAAACTCAGTTTTCACACTCTAGGCTTAATGCCCTTTGAGTGCATTATGTAGGAAGGAACCTGGTAGAGCATCCCACACAAACCAATGCTCCACAGGCGGGTTTCACATGCCACCAACTCCACATTCACAGACAACTTCAGCGCCAAAGCCATTTTCAGATAGCCCTCAATGCAAAGGCTCTAGATGCAAATATTGGTGTGAGAGCTAATTCAATCAAGGAAACACTGCATGTTGGTGAAGCGCATATTGAAGAAGAATCAGCCGAGTGGTTCTTGTGGGAGAACACCTCCATTTGGCTCACTAACTTCACACACCATCAGGCTTCCAAGCAGCTCTCAAGGAAACTCAGTTTTCACACTCTAGGCTTAATGCCCTTTGAGTGCCTAGGACTGAAATGAACTTGGTGAAATTCCCACACAAACCAATGCTCCACAGGCGGGTTTCACATGCCACCAACTCCACATTCACAGACAACTTCAGCGCCAAAGCCATTTTCAGATAGCTCTCAATACAAAGGCTCTAGGCGCAAATATTGGTGTGAGAGCTAATTCAATCAAGGAAACACTGCATGTTGGTGAAGCGCATATTGAAGAAGAATCAGCCGAGTGGTTCTTGTGGGAGAACAACTCCATTTGGCTCACTAACTTCACACACCATCAGGCTTCCATGCAGCTCTCAAGGAAACTCAGTTTTCACACTCTATGCTTAATGCCCTTTGAGTGCATTATGTAGGAATGAACCTGGTAGAGCATCCCACACAAACCAATGCTCCACATGCGGGTTTCACATGCCACCAACTCCACATTCACAGACAACTTCAGCGCCAAAGCCATTTTCAGATAGCTCTCAATGCAAAGGCTCTAGGCGCAAATATTGGTGTGAGAGCTAATTCAATCAAGGAAACACTGCATGTTGGTGAAGCGCATATTGAAGAAGAATCAGCCGAGTGGTTCTTGTGGGAGAACAACTCCATTTGGCTCACTAACTTCACACACCATCAGGCTTCCAAGCAGCTCTCAAGGAAACTCAGTTTTCACACTCTAGGCTTAATGCCCTTTGAGTGCCTAGGACTGAAATGAACTTGGTGAAATTCCCACACAAACCAATGCTCCACAGGCGGGTTTCACATGCCACCAACTCCACATTCACAGACAACTTCAGCGCCAAAGCCATTTTCAGATAGCTCTCAATACAAAGGCTCTAGGCGCAAATATTGGTGTGAGAGCTAATTCAATCAAGGAAACACTGCATGTTGGTGAAGCGCATATTGAAGAAGAATCAGGCGAGTGGTTCTTGTGGGAGAACAACTCCATTTGGCTCACTAACTTCACACACCATCAGGCTTCCAAGCAGCTATCAAGGAAACTCAGTTTTCACACTCTAGGCTTAATGCCTTTTGAGTGCATTATGTAGGAAGGAACCTGGTAGAGCATCCCACACAAACCAATGCTCCACAGGCGGGTTTCACATGCCACCAACTCCACATTCACAGACAACTTCAGCGCCAAAGCCATTTTCAGATAGCCCTCAATGCAAAGGCTCTAGATGCAAATATTGGTGTGAGAGCTAATTCAATCAAGGAAACACTGCATGTTGGTGAAGCGCATATTGAAGAAGAATCAGCCGAGTGGTTCTTGTGGGAGAACACCTCCATTTGGCTCACTAACTTCACACACCATCAGGCTTCCAAGCAGCTCTCAAGGAAACTCAGTTTTCACACTCTAGGCTTAATGCCCTTTGAGTGCATTATGTAGGAATGAACCTGGTAGAGCATCCCACACAAACCAATGCTCCGCATGCGGGTTTCACATGCCACCAACTCCACATTCACAGACAACTTCAGCGCCAAAGCCATTTTCAGATAGCCCTCAATACAAAGACTCTAGGCCGAAATATTGGTGTGAGAGCTAATTCAATCAAGGAAACACTGCATGTTGGTGAAGCGCATATTGAAGAAGAACCAGGCGAGTGGTTCTTGTGGGAGAACACCTCCATTTGGCTCACTAACTTCACACACCATCAGGCTTCCAAGCAGCTCTCAAGGAAACTCAGTTTTCACACTCTAGGCTTAATGCCCTTTGAGTGCCTAGGACTGAAATGAACTTGGTGAAATTCGCACACAAACCAATGCTCCACAGGCGGGTTTCACATGCCACCAACTCCACATTCACAGACAACTTCAGCGCCAAAGCCATTTTCAGATAGCTCTCAATGCAAAGGCTCTAGGCGCAAATATTGGTGTGAGAGCTAATTCAATCAAGGAAACACTGCATGTTAGTGAAGCGCATATTGAAGAAGAATCAACCGAGTGGTTCTTGTGGGACAACAACTCCATTTGGCTCACTAACTTCACACACCATCAGGCTTCCAAGCAGCTCTCAAAGAAACTCAGTTTTCACACTCTAGGCTTAATGCCCTTTGAGTGCATTATGTAGGAATGAACCTGGTAGAGCATCCCACACAAACCAATGCTCCACATGCGGGTTTCACATGCCACCAACTCCACATTCACAGACAACTTCAGCGCCAAAGCCATTTTCAGATAGCCCTCAATGCAAAGGCTCTAGGCGAAAATATTGGTGTGAGAGCTAATTCAATCAAGGAAACACTGCATGTTGGTGAAGCACATATTGAAGAAGAACCAGGCGAGGCGAGTGGTTCTTGTGGGACAACAACTCCATTTGGCTCACTAACTTCACACACCATCAGGCTTCAAAGCAGCTCTCAAGGAAACTCAGTTTTCACACTCTAGGCTTAATGCCCTTTGAGTGCCTAGGAATGAAATGCACCTGGTAGAGCATCCCACACGAACCAATGCTCCACATGCGGGTTTCACATGCCACCAACTCCACATTCACAGACAACTTCAGCGCCAAAGCCGTTTTCAGGTAGCCCTCAATGCAAAGGCTCTAGGCCCAAATATTGGTGTGAGAGCTAATTCAATCAAGGAAACACTGCATGTTGGTGAAGCGCATATTGAAGAAGAATCAGCAAAGTGGTTCTTGTGGGAGAACAACTCCATTTGGCTCACTAACTTCACACACCATCAGGCTTCCATGCAGCTCTCAAGGAAACTCAGTTTTCACACTCTAGGCTTAATGCCCTTTGAGTGCATTATGTAGGAATGAACCTGGTAGAGCATCCCACACAAACCAATGCTCCACAGGCGGGTTTCACTTGCCACCAACTCCACATTCACAGACAACTTCAGCGCAAAAGCCATTTTCAGATAGCTCTCAATGGAAAGGCTCTAGGCGCAAATATTGGTGTGAGAGCTAATTCAATCAAGGAAACACTGCATGTTGGTGAAGCGTATATTGAAGAAGAATCAGCCGAGTGGTTCTTGTGGGAGAACAACTCCATTTGGCTCACTAACTTCACACACCATCAGGCTTCCAAGCAGCTCTCAAGGAAACTCAATTTTCACACTCTAGGCTTAATGCCCTTTGAGTGCCTAGGACTGAAATGAAGCTTGGTGAGATTCCCGCACAAACCAATGCTCCACAGGCGGGTTTCACATGCCACCAACTCCACATTCACAGACAACTTCAGCGCCAAAGCCGTTTTCAGGTAGCCCTCAATGCAAAGGCTCCAGGCCCAAATATTGGTGTGAGAGCTAATTCAATCAAGGAAACACTGCATGTTGGTGAAGCGCATATTGAAGAAGAATCAGCAGAGTGGTTCTTGTGGGAGAACAACTCCGTTTGGCTCACTAACTTCACACACCATCAGGCTTCCAAGCAGCTCTCAAGGAAACTCAGTTTTCACACTCTAGGCTTAATGCCCTTTGAGTGCCTAGGACTGAAATGAACCTGGTAGAGCATCCCACACAAACCAATGCTCCACAGGCGGGTTTCACATGCCACCAACTCCACATTCACAGACAACTTCAGCGCCAAAGCCATTTTCAGATAGCCCTCAATGCAAAGGCTCTAGACGCAAATATTGGTGTGAGAGCTAATTCAATCAAGGAAACACTGCATGTTGGTGAAGCGCATATTGAAGAAGAATCAGCCGAGTGGTTCTTGTGGGAGAACAACTCCATTTGGCTCACTAACTTCACACACCATCAGGCTTCCAAGCAGCTCTCAAGGAAACTCAGTTTTCACACTCTAGGCTTAATGCCCTTTGAGTGCATTATGTAGGAATGAACCTGGTAGAGCATCCCACACAAACCAATGCTCCACATGTGGGTTTCACATGCCACCAACTCCACATTCACAGACAACTTCAGCGCCAAAGCCATTTTCAGATAGCCCTCAATGCAAAGGCTCTAGGCACAAATATTGGTGTGAGAGCTAATTCAATCAAAGAAACACTGCATGTTGGTGAAGCGCATATTGGAGAAGAACCAGGCGAGTGGTTCTTGTGGGAGAACAACTCCATTTGGCTCACTAACTTCACACACCATCAGGCTTCAAAGCAGCTCTCAAGGAAACTCAGTTTTCACACTCTAGGCTTAATGCCCTTTGAGTGCCTAGGAATGAAATGCACCTGGTCGAGCATCCCACACAAACCAATGCTCCACATGCGGGTTTCACATGCCACCAACTCCACATTCACAAACAACATCACTGCCAAAGCCGTTTTCAGATAGCTCTCAATACAACGGTTCTAGGCGCAAATATTTTTGTGAGAGCTAATTCAATCAAGGAAACTCTGCATGTTGATGAAGCGCATATTGAGGAAGAATCAGCCGAGTAGTTCTTGTGGGAGAACAACTCCATTTGGCTCACTAACTTCACACACCATCAGGCTTCCAAGCAGCTCTCAAGGAAACTCAGTTTTCACACTCTAGGCTTAATGCCCTTTGAGTGCATTATGTAGGAATGAACCTGATAGAGCATCCCACACAAACCAATGCTCCACATGTGGGTTTCACATGCCACCAACTCCACATTCACAGACAACTTCAGCGCCAAAGCCATTTTCAGATAGCCCTCAACACAAAGGCTCAAGGCCCAAATATTGGTGTGAGAGCTAATTCAATCAAGGAAACACTGCATGTTGGTGAAGCGCATATTGAAGAAGAATCAGCAGAGTGGTTCTTGTGGGAGAACAACTCCATTTGGCTCACTAACTTCACACACCATCAGGCTTCCAAGCAGCTCTCAAGGAAACTCAGTTTTCACACTCTAGGCTTAATGCCCTTTGAGTGCCTAGGAATGAAATGCACCTGGTCGAGCATCCCACACAAACCAATGCTCCACATGCGGATTTCACATGCCACCAACTCCACATTCACAGACAACTTCAGCGCCAAAGCCGTTTTCAGGTAGCCCTCAATGCAAAGGCTCCAGGCCCAAATATTGGTGTGAGAGCTAATTCAATCAAGGAAACACTGCATGTTGGTGAAGCGCATATTGAAGAAGAATCAGCCGAGTGGTTCTTGTGGGAGAACAACTCCATTTGGCTCACTAACTTCACACACCATCAGGCTTCCAAGCAGCTATCAAGGAAACTCAGTTTTCACACTCTAGGCTTAATGCCCTTTGAGTGCATTATGTAGGCAAGAACCTGGTAGAGCATCCCACACAAACCAATGCTCCACATGCGGGTTTCACATGCCACCAACTCCACATTCACAGACAACTTCAGCGCCAAAGCCATTTTCAGATAGCCCTCAATGCAAAGCCTCTAGGTGCAAATATTGGTGTGAGAGCTAATTCAATCAAGGAAACACTGCATGTTGGTGAAGCGCATATTGAAGAAGAATCAGCCGAGTGGTTCTTGTGGGAGAACAACTCCAATTGGCTCACTAACTTCACACACCATCAGGCTTCCAAGCAGCTCTCAAGGAAACTCAGTTTTCACACTCTAGGCTTAATGCCCTTTGAGTACATTATGTAGGAATGAACCTGGTAGAGCATCCCACACAAACCAATGCTCCACATGCGGGTTTCACATGCCACCAACTCCACATTCACAGACAACTTCAGCGCCAAAGCCATTTTCAGATAGCCCTCAATGCAAAGGCTCTAGGCGAAAATATTGGTGTGAGAGCTAATTCAATCAAGGAAACACTGCATGTTGGTGAAGCGCATATTGAAGAAGAATCAGCCGAGTGGTTCTTGTGGGAGAACAACTCCATTTGGCTCACTAACTTCACACACCATCAGGCTTCCAAGCAGCTCTCAAGGAAACTCAGTTTTCACACTCTAGGCTTAATGCCCTTTGAGTGCATTATGTAGGAATGAACCTGATAGAGCATCCCACACAAACCAATGCTCCACATGTGGGTTTCACATGCCACCAACTCCACATTCACAGACAACTTCAGCGCCAAAGCCATTTTCAGATAGCCCTCAACACAAAGGCTCAAGGCCCAAATATTGGTGTGAGAGCTAATTCAATCAAGGAAACACTGCATGTTGGTGAAGCGCATATTGAAGAAGAATCAGCCGAGTGGTTCTTGTGGGAGAACAACTCCATTTGGCTCACTAACTTCACACACCATCAGGCTTCCAAGCAGCTCTCAAGGAAACTCAGTTTTCACACTCTAGGCTTAATGCCCTTTGAGTGCCTAGGAATGAAATGCACCTGGTCGAGCATCCCACACAAACCAATGCTCCACATGCGGGTTTCACATGCCACCAACTCCACATTCACAGACAACTTCAGCGCCAAAGCCATTTTCAGATAGCCCTCAATGCAAAGGCTCTAGGTGCAAATATTGGTGTGAGAGCTAATTCAATCAAGGAAACACTGCATGTTGGTGAAGCGCATATTGAAGAAGAATCAGCCGAGTGGTTCTTGTGGGAGAAAAACTCCATTTCGTTCACTAACTTCACACACCATCAGGCTTCCAAGCAGCTCTCAAGGAAACTCAGTTTTCACACTCTAGGCTTAATGCCCTTTGAGTGCATTATGTAGGAATGCACCTGGTAGAGCATCCCACACAAACCAATGCTCCACATGCGGGTTTCACATGCCACCAACTCCACATTCACAGACAACATCAGCGCCAAAGCCGTTTTCAGATAGCTCTCAATACAAAGGCTCTAGGCGCAAATATTGGTGTGAGAGCTAATTCAATCAAGGAAACACTGCATGTTGGTGAAGCGCATATTGAAGAAGAATCAGCCGAGTGGTTCTTGTGGGAGAACAACTCCATTTGGCTCACTAACTTCACACACCATCAGGCTTCCAAGCAGCTCTCAAGGAAACTCAGTTTTCACACTCTAGGCTTAATGCCCTTTGAGTGCATTATGTAGGAATGAACCTGATAGAGCATCCCACACAAACCAATGCTCCACATGCGGGTTTCACATGGCACCAACTCCACATTCACAGACAACTTCAGCGCCAAAGCCATTTTCAGATAGCCCTCAACACAAAGGCTCAAGGCCCAAATATTGGTGTGAGAGCTAATTCAATCAAGGAAACACTGCATGTTGGTGAAGCGCATATTGAAGAAGAATCAGCAGAGTGGTTCTTGTGGGAGAACAACTCCATTTGGCTCACTAATTTCACACACCATCAGGCTTCCAAGCAGCTCTCAAGGAAACTCAGTTTTCACACTCTAGGCTTAATGCCCTTTGAGTGCCTAGGACTCAAATGAAGCTTGGTGAGCTTATCACACAAACCAATGCTCCACATGCGGGTTTCACATGCCACCAACTCCACATTCACAGACAACTTCAGCGCCAAAGCCGTTTTCAGGTAGCCCTCAATGCAAAGGCTCCAGGCAGAATATTGGTGTGAGAGCTAATTCAATCAAGGAAACACTGCATGTTGGTGAAGCGCATATTGAAGAAGAATCAGCAGAGTGGTTCTTGTGGGAGAACAACTCCATTTGGCTCACTAACTTCACACACCATCAGGCTTCCAAGCAGCTATCAAGGAAACTCAGTTTTCACACTCTAAGCTTAATGCCCTTTGAGTGCATTATGTAGGCAAGAACCTGGTAGAGCATCCCACACAAACCAATGCTCCACATGCGGGTTTCACATGCCACCAACTCCACATTCACAGACAACTTCAGCGCCAAAGCCATTTTCAGATAGCCCTCAATGCAAAGGCTCTAGGTGCAAATATTGGTGTGAGAGCTAATTCAATCAAGGAAACACTGCATGTTGGTGAAGCGCATATTGAAGAAGAATCAGCCGAGTGGTTCTTGTGGGAGAACAACTCCAATTGGCTCACTAACTTCACACACCATCAGGCTTCCAAGCAGCTCTCAAGGAAACTCAGTTTTCACACTCTAGGCTTAATGCCTTTTGAGTACATTATGTAGGAATGAACCTGGTAGAGCATCCCACACAAACCAATGCTCCACATGCGGGTTTCACATGCCACCAACTCCCCATTCACAGACAACTTCAGCGCCAAAGCCATTTTCAGATAGCCCTCAATGCAAAGGCTCTAGGCGCAAATATTGGTGTGAGAGCTAATTCAATCAAGGAAACACTGCATGTTGGTGAAGCGCATATTGAAGAAGAATCAGCCGAGTGGTTCTTGTGGGAGAACAACTCCATTTGGCTCACTAACTTCACACACCATCAGGCTTCCAAGCAGCTCTCAAGGAAACTCAGTTTTCACACTCTAGGCTTAATGCCCTTTGAGTGCATTATGTAGGAATGAACCAGATAGAGCATCCCACACAAACCAATGCTTCACATGTGGGTTTCACATGCCACCAACTCCACATTCACAGACAACTTCAGCGCCAAAGCCATTTTCAGATAGCCCTCAACACAAAGGCTCAAGGCCCAAATATTGGTGTGAGAGCTAATTCAATCAAGGAAACACTGCATGTTGGTGAAGCGCATATTGAAGAAGAATCAGCAGAGTGGTTCTTGTGGGAGAACAACTCCATTTGGCTCACTAACTTCACACACCATCAGGCTTCCAAGCAGCTCTCAAGGAAACTCAGTTTTCACACTCTAGGCTTAATGCCCTTTGAGTGCCTAGGAATGAAATGCACCTGGTCGAGCATCCCACACAAACCAATGCTCCACATGCGGGTTTCACATGCCACCAACTCCACATTCACAGACAACTTCAGCGCCAAAGCCATTTTCAGATAGCCCTCAATGCAAAGGCTCTAGGTGCAAATATTGGTGTGAGAGCTAATTCAATCAAGGAAACACTGCATGTTGGTGAAGCGCATATTGAAGAAGAATCAGCCGAGTGGTTCTTGTGGGAGAAAAACTCCATTTCGTTCACTAACTTCACACACCATCAGGCTTCCAAGCAGCTCTCAAGGAAACTCAGTTTTCACACTCTAGGCTTAATGCCCTTTGAGTGCATTATGTAGGAATGCACCTGGTAGAGCATCCCACACAAACCAATGCTCCACATGCGGGTTTCACATGCCACCAACTCCACATTCACAGACAACATCAGCGCCAAAGCCGTTTTCAGATAGCTCTCAAAACAAAGGCTCTAGGCGAAAATATTGGTGTGAGAGCTAATTCAATCAAGGAAACACTGCATGTTGGTGAAGCGCATATTGAAGAAGAATCAGCCGAGTGGTTCTTGTGGGAGAACACCTCCATTTGGCTCACTAACTTCACACACCATCAGGCTTCCAAGCAGCTCTCAAGGAAACTCAGTTTTCACACTCTAGGCTTAATGCCCTTTGAGTGCATTATGTAGGAATGAACCTGATAGAGCATCCCACACAAACTAATGCTCCACATTTGGGTTTCACATGCCACCAACTCCACATTCACAGACAACTTCAGCGCCAAAGCCATTTTCAGATAGCCCTCAATGCAAAGGCTCTAGGCGAAAATATTGGTGTGAGAGCTAATTCAATCAAGGAAACACTGCATGTTGGTGAAGCGCATATTGAAGAAGAATCATCCGAGTGGTTCTTGTGGGAGAACAACTCCAATTGGCTCACTAACTTCACACACCATCAGGCTTCCAAGCAGCTCTCAAGGAAACTCAGTTTTCACACTCTAGGCTTAATGCCCTTTGAGTGCCTAGGACTCAAATGAAGCTTGGTGAGCTTATCACACAAACCAATGCTCCACATGCGGGTTTCACATGCCACCAACTCCACATTCACAGACAACTTCAGCGCCAAAGCCGTTTTCAGGTAGCCCTCAATGCAAAGGCTCCAGGCCCAAATATTGGTGTGAGAGCTAATTCAATCAAGGAAACACTGCATGTTGGTGAAGCGCATATTGAAGAAGAATCAGCCGAGTGGTTCTTGTGGGAGAACAACTCCATTTGGCTCACTAACTTCACACACCATCAGGCTTCCAAGCAGCTCTCAAGGAAACTCAGTTTTCACACTCTAGGCTTAATGCCCTTTGAGTGCATTATGTAGGCAAGAACCTGGTAGAGCATCCCACACAAACCAATGCTCCACATGCGGGTTTCACATGCCACCAACTCCACATTCACAGACAACTTCAGCGCCAAAGCCGTTTTCAGATAGCCCTCAATGCAAAGGCTCTAGGTGCAAATATTGGTGTGAGAGCTAATTCAATCAAGGAAACACTGCATGTTGGTGAAGCGCATATTGAAGAAGAATCAGGCGAGTGGTTCTTGTGGGAGAACAACTCCATTTGGCTCACTAACTTCACACACCATCAGGCTTCCAAGCAGCTCTCAAGGAAACTCAGTTTTCACACTCTAGGCTTAATGCCCTTTGAGTGCCTAGGAATGAAATGCAACTGGTAGAGCATCCCACACAAACCAATGCTCCACATGCGGGTTTCACATGCCACCAACTCCACATTCACAGACAACTTCAGCGCCAAAGCCATTTTCAGATAGCCCTCAATGCAAAGGCTCTAGGCGCAAATATTGGTGTGAGAGCTAATTCAATCAAGGAAACACTGCATGTTGGTGAAGCGCATATTGAAGAAGAATCAGCCGAGTGGTTCTTGTGGGAGAACAACTCCATTTGGCTCACTAACTTCACACACCATCAGGCTTCTAAGCAGCTCTCAAGGAAACTCAGTTTTCACACTCTAGTCTTTATGCCGTTTGAGTGCCTAGGAATGAAATGCACCTGGTAGAGCATCCCACACAAACCAATGCTCCACATGCGGGTTTCACATGCCACCAACTCCACATTCACAGACAACTTCAGCGCCAAAGCCATTTTCAGATAGCCCTCAACACAAAGGCTCAAGGCCCAAATATTGGTGTGAGAGCTAATTCAATCAAGGAAACACTGCATGTTGGTGAAGCGCATATTTAAGAAGAATCAGCCGAGTGGTTCTTGAGGGGGAACAACTCCATTTGGCTCACTAACTTCACACACCATCAGGCTTCCAAGCAGCTCTCAAGGAAACTCAGTTTTCACACTCTAGGCTTAATGCCCTTTGAGTGCATTATGTAGGAATGAACCTGGTAGAGCATCCCACACAAACCAATGCTCCACATGCGGGTTTCACATGCCACCAACTCCACATTCACAGACAACTTCAGCGCCAAAGCCATTTTCAGATAGCCCTCAATGCAAAGGCTCTAGGCGAAAATATTGGTATGAGAGCTAATTCAATCAAGGAAACACTGCATGTTGGTGAAGCGCATATTGAAGAAGAATCAGGCGAGTGGTTCTTGTGGGAGAACAACTCCATTTGGCTCACTAACTTCACACACCATCAGGCTACCAAGCAGCTCTCAAGGAAACTCAGTTTTCACACTCTAGGCTTAATGCCCTTTGAGTGCCTAGGAATGAAATGCACCTGGTCGAGCATCCCACACAAACCAATGCTCCACATGCGGGTTTCACATGCCACCAACTCCACATTCACAGACAACTTCATCGCCAAAGCCATTTTCAGATAGCCCTCAATGCAAAGCATCTAGGTGCAAATATTGGTGTGAGAGCTAATTCAATCAAGGAAACACTGCATGTTGGTGAAGCGCATATTGAAGAAGAATCAGGCGAGTGGTTCTTGTGGGAGAACAACTCCATTTGGCTCACTAACTTCACACACCATCAGGCTTCCAAGCAGCTCTCAAGGAAACTCAGTTTTCACACTCTAGGCTTAATGCCCTTTGAGTGCATTATGTAGGAATGCACCTGGTAGAGCATCCCACACAAACCAATGCTCCACATGCGGGTTTCACATGCCACCAACTCCACACTCACAGACAACATCAGCGCCAAAGCCGTTTTCAGATAGCTCTCAATACAAAGGCTCTAGGCGCAAATATTTTTGTGAGAGCTAATTCAATCAAGGAAACACTGCATGTTGGTGAAGCGCGTATTGAAGAAGGATCAGCCGAGTGGTTCTTGTGGGAGAACAACTCCATTTGGCTCACTAACTTCACAAACCATCAGGCTTCCAAGCAGCTCTCAAGGAAACTCAGTTTTCACACTCTAGGCTTAATGCCCTTTGAGTGCATTATGTAGGAATGAACCTGATAGAGCATCCCACACAAACCAATGCTCCACATGAGGGTTTCACATGGCACCAACTCCACATTCACAGACAACTTCAGCGCCAAAGCCATTTTCAGATAGCCCTCAACACAAAGGCTCAAGGCCCAAATATTGGTGTGAGAGCTAATTCAATCAAGGAAACACTGCATGTTGGTGAAGCGCATATTGAAGAAGAATCAGCCGAGTGGTTCTTGTGGGAGAACAACTCCATTTGGCTCACTAACTTCACACACCATCAGGCTTCCAAGCAGCTCTCAAGGAAACTCAGTTTTCACACTCTAGGCTTAATGCCCTTGAGTGCCTAGGACTCAAATGAAGCTTGGTGAGCTTATCACACAAACCAATGCTCCACATGCGGGTTTCACATGCCACCAACTCCACATTCACAGACAACTTCAGCGCCAAAGCCATTTTCAGATAGCCCTCAATGCAAAGGCTCTAGGCGCAAATATTGGTGTGAGAGCTAATTCAATCAAGGAAACACTGCATGTTGGTGAAGCGCATATTGAAGAAGAATCAGCCGAGTGGTTCTTGTGGGAGAACAACTCCATTTGGCTCACTAACTTCACACACCATCAGGCTTCCAAGCAGCTCTCAAGGAAACTCAGTTTTCACACTCTAGGCTTAATGCCCTTTGAGTGCATTATGTAGGAAAGAACCTGGTAGAGCATCCCACACAAACCAATGCTCCACATGCGGGTTTCACATGCCACCAACTCCACATTCACAGACAACTTCAGCGCCAAAGCCGTTTTCAGATAGCCCTCAATGCAAAGGCTCTAGGTGCAAATATTGGTGTGAGAGCTAATTCAATCAAGGAAACACTGCATGTTGGTGAAGCACATATTGAAGAAGAATCAGCCGAGTGGTTCTTGTGGGAGAACAACTCCATTTGGCTCACTAACGTCACACACCATCAGGCTTCCAAGCAGCTCTCAAGGAAACTCAGTTTTCACACTCTAGGCTTAATGCCCTTTGAGTGCCTATAAATGAAATGCACCTGGTAGAGCATCATACACAAACCAATGCTCCACATGCGGGTTTCACATGCCACCAACTCCACATTAACAGACAACTTCAGCGCCAAAGCCATTTTCAGATAGCCCTCAATGCAAAGGCTCTAGGTGCAAATATTGGTGTGAGAGCTAATTCAATCAAGGAAACACTGCATGTTGGTGAAGCGCATATTGAAGAAGAATCAGGCGAGTGGTTCTTGTGGGAGAACAACTCCATTTGGCTCACTAACTTCACACACCATCAGGCTTCCAAGCAGCTCTCAAGGAAACTCAGTTTTCACACTCTAGGCTTAATGCCCTTTGAGTGCCTATAAATGAAATGCACCTGGTAGAGCATCCCACACAAACCAATGCTCCACATGCGGGTTTCACATGCCACCAACTCCACATTAACAGACAACTTCAGCGCCAAAGCCGTTTTCAGATAGCCCTCAATGCAAAGGCTCTAGGTGCAAATATTGGTGTGAGAGCTAATTCAATCAAGGAAACACTGCATGTTGGTGAAGCGCATATTGAAGAAGAATCAGCCGAGTGGTTCTTGTGGGAGAATAACTCCATTTGGCTCACTAACTTCACACACCATCAGGCTTCCAAGCAGCTCTCAAGGAAACTCAGTTTTCACACTCTAGGCTTAATGCCCTTTGAGTGCTATAAATGAAATGCACCTGGTAGAGCATCCCACACAAACCAATGCTCCACATGCGGGTTTCACATGCCACCAACTCCACATTCACAGACAACTTCAGCGCCAAAGCCGTTTTCAGATAGCCCTCAATGCAAAGGCTCTAGGTGCAAATATTGGTGTGAGAGCTAATTCAATCAAGGAAACACTGCATGTTGGTGAAGCGCATATTGAAGAAGAATCAGGCGAGTGGTTCTTGTGGGAGAACAACTCCATTTGGCTCACTAACTTCACACACCATCAGGCTTCCAAGCAGCTCTCAAGGAAACTCAGTTTTCACACTCTAGGCTTAATGCCCTTTGAGTGCATTATGTAGGAATGCACCTGGTAGAGCATCCCACACAAACCAATGCTCCACATGCGGGTTTCACATGCCACCAACTCCACATTCACAGACAACATCAGCGCCAAAGCCGTTTTCAGATAGCTCTCAATACAAAGGCTCTAGGCGCAAATATTTTTGTGAGAGCTAATTCAATCAAGGAAACACTGCATGTTGGTGAAGCGCATATTGAAGAAGAATCAGCCGAGTGGTTCTTGTGGGAGAACAACTCCATTTGGCTCACTAACTTCACACACCATCAGGCTTCCAAGCAGCTCTCAAGGAAACTCAGTTTTCACACTCTAGGCTTAATGCCCTTTGAGTGCATTATGTAGGAATGAACCTGATAGAGCATCCCACACAAACCAATGCTCCACATGTGGGTTTCACATGCCACCAACTCCACATTCACAGACAACTTCAGCGCCAAAGCCATTTTCAGATAGCCCTCAACACAAAGGCTCAAGGCCCAAATATTGGTGTGAGAGCTAATTCAATCAAGGAAACACTGCATGTTGGTGAAGCGCATATTGAAGAAGAATCAGCAGAGTGGTTCTTGTGGGAGAACAACTCCATTTGGCTCACTAACGTCACAGACCATCAGGCTTCCAAGCAGCTCTCAAGGAAACTCAGTTTTCACACTCTAGGCTTAATGCCCTTGAGTGCCTAGGACTCAAATGAAGCTTGGTGAGCTTATCACACAAACCAATGCTCCACATGCGGGTTTCACATGCCACCAACTCCACATTCACAGACAACTTCAGCGCCAAAGCCGTTTTCAGGTAGCCCTCAATGCAAAGGCTCCAGGCCCAAATATTGGTGTGAGAGCTAATTCAATCAAGGAAACACTGCATGTTGGTGAAGCGCATATTGAAGAAGAATCAGCCGAGTGGTTCTTATGGGAGAACAACTCCATTTGGCTCACTAACTTCACACACCATCAGGCTTCCAAGCAGCTCTCAAGGAAACTCAGTTTTCACACTCTAGGCTTAATGCCCTTTGAGTGCATTATGTAGGCAAGAACCTGGTAGAGCATCCCACACAAACCAATGCTCCACATGCGGGTTTCACATGCCACCAACTCCACATTAACAGACAACTTCAGCGCCAAAGCCATTTTCAGATAGCCCTCAATGCAAAGGCTCTAGGTGCAAATATTTGTGTGAGAGCTAATTCAATCAAGGAAACACTGCATGTTGGTGAAGCGCATATTGAAGAAGAATCAGCCGAGTGGTTCTTGTGGGAGAACAACTCCATTTGGCTCACTAACTTCACACACCATCAGGCTTCCATGCAGCTCTCAAGGAAACTCAGTTTTCACACTCTAGGCTTAATGCCCTTTGAGTGCATTATGTAGGAATGAACCTGGTAGAGCATCCGACACAAACCAATGCTCCACATGCGGGTTTCACATGCCACCAACTCCACATTCACAGACAACTTCAGCGCCAAAGCCATTTTCAGATAGCCCTCAATGCAAAGGCTCTAGGTGCAAATATTGGTGTGAGAGCTAATTCAATCAAGGAAACACTGCATGTTGGTGAAGCGCATATTGAAGAAGAATCAGCCGAGTGGTTCTTGTGGGAGAACAACTCCATTTGGCTCACTAACTTCACACACCATCAGGCTTCCAAGCAGCTCTCAAGGAAACTCAGTTTTCACACTCTAGGTTTAATGCCCTTTGAGTGCCTATAAATGAAATGCACCTGGTAGAGCATCCCACACAAACCAATGCTCCACATGCGGGTTTCACATGCCACCAACTCCACATTAACAGACAACTTCAGCGCCAAAGCCGTTTTCAGATAGCCCTCAATGCAAAGGCTCTAGGTGCAAATATTGGTGTGAGAGCTAATTCAATCAAGGAAACACTGCATGTTGGTGAAGCGCATATTGAAGAAGAATCAGCCGAGTGGTTCTTGTGGGAGAACACCTCCATTTGGCTCACTAACTTCACACACCATCAGGCTTCCAAGCAGCTCTCAAGGAAACTCAGTTTTCACACTCTAGGCTTAATGCCCTTTGAGTGCCTATAAATGAAATGCACCTGGTAGAGAATCCCACACAAACCAATGCTCCACATGCGGGTTTCACATGCCACCAACTCCACATTAACAGACAACTTCAGCGCCAAAGCCGTTTCCAGATAGCCCTCAATGCAAAGGCTCTAGGTGCAAATATTGGTGTGAGAGCTAATTCAATCAAGGAAACACTGCATGTTGGTGAAGCGCATATTGAAGAAGAATCAGCCGAGTGGTTCTTGTGGGAGAACAACTCCATTTGGCTCACTAACTTCACACACCATCAGGCTTCCAAGCAGCTCTCAAGGAAACTCAGTTTTCACACTCTAGGCTTAATGCCCTTTGAGTGCCTATAAATGAAATGCACCTGGTAGAGCATCCCACACAAACCAATGCTCCACATGCGGGTTTCACATGCCACCAACTCCACATTAACAGACAACTTCAGCGCCAAAGCCGTTTTCAGATAGCCCTCAATGCAAAGGCTCTAGGTGCAAATATTGGTGTGAGAGCTAATTCAATCAAGGAAACACTGCATGTTGGTGAAGCGCATATTGAAGAAGAATCAGCCGAGTGGTTCTTGTGGGAGAACAACTCCATTTGGCTCACTAACTTCACACACCATCAGGCTTCCAAGCAGCTCTCAAGGAAACTCAGTTTTCACACTCTAGGCTTAATGCCCTTTGAGTGCCTATAAATGAAATGCACCTGGTAGAGCATCCCACACAAACCAATGCTCCACATGCGGGTTTCACATGCCACCAACTCCACATTCACAGACAACATCAGCGCCAAAGCCGTTTTCAGATAGCTCTCAATACAAAGGCTCTAGGCGCAAATATTTTTGTGAGAGCTAATTCAATCAAGGAAACACTACTGCATGTTGGTGAAGCGCATATTGAAGAAGAATCAGCCGAGTGGTTCTTGTGGGAGAACAACTCCATTTGGCTCACTAACTTCACACACCATCAGGCTTCCAAGCAGCTCTCAAGGAAACTCAGTTTTCACACTCTAGGCTTAATGCCCTTTGAGTGCATTATGTAGGAATGAACCTGATAGAGCATCCCACAAAAACCAATGCTCCACATGTGGGTTTCACATGCCACCAACTCCACATTCACAGACAACTTCAGCGCCAAAGCCATTTTCAGATAGCCCTCAACACAAAGGCTCAAGGCCCAAATATTGGTGTGAGAGCTAATTCAATCAAGGAAACACTGCATGTTGGTGAAGCGCATATTGAAGAAGAATCAGCAGAGTGGTTCTTGTGGGAGAACAACTCCATTTGGCTCACTAACTTCACACACCATCAGGCTTCCAAGCAGCTCTCAAGGAAACTCAGTTTTCACACTCTAGGCTTAATGCCCTTGAGTGCCTAGGACTCAAATGAAGCTTGGTGAGCTTATCACACAAACCAATGCTCCACATGCGGGTTTCACATGCCACCAACTCCACATTCACAGACAACATCAGCGCCAAAGCCGTTTTCAGGTAGCCCTCAATGCAAAGGCTCCAGGCCCAAATATTGGTGTGAGAGCTAATTCAATCAAGGAAACACTGCATGTTGGTGAAGCGCATATTGAAGAAGAATCAGCCGAGTGGTTCTTGTGGGAGAACAACTCCATTTGGCTCACTAACTTCACACACCATCAGGCTTCCAAGCAGCTCTCAAGGAAACTCAGTTTTCACACTCTAGGCTTAATGCCCTTTGAGTGCATTATGTAGGCAAGAACCTGGTAGAGCATCCCACACAAACCAATGCTCCACATGCGGGTTTCACACGCCACCAACTCCACATTCACAGACAACTTCAGCGCCAAAGCCATTTTCAGATAGCCCTCAACACAAAGGCTCAAGGCCCAAATATTTGTGTGAGAGCTAATTCAATCAAGGAAACACTGCATGTTGGTGAAGCGCATATTTAAGAAGAATCAGCCGAGTGGTTCTTGAGGGGGAACAACTCCATTTGGCTCACTAACTTCACACACCATCAGGCTTCCAAGCAGCTCTCAAGGAAACTCAGTTTTCACACTCTAGGCTTAATGCCCTTTGAGTGCATTATGTAGGAATGAACCTGGTAGAGCATCCCACACAAACCAATGCTCCACATGCGGGTTTCACATGCCACCAACTCCACATTCACAGACAACTTCAGCGCCAAAGCCATTTTCAGATAGCCCTCAATGCAAAGGCTCTAGGCGAAAATATTGGTATGAGAGCTAATTCAATCAAGGAAACACTGCATGTTGGTGAAGCGCATATTGAAGAAGAATCAGGCGAGTGGTTCTTGTGGGAGAACAACTCCATTTGGCTCACTAACTTCACACACCATCAGGATACCAAGCAGCTCTCAAGGAAACTCAGTTTTCACACTCTAGGCTTAATGCCCTTTGAGTGCCTAGGAATGAAATGCACCTGGTCGAGCATCCCACACAAACCAATGCTCCACATGCGGGTTTCACATGCCACCAACTCCACATTCACAGACAACTTCATCGCCAAAGCCATTTTCAGATAGCCCTCAATGCAAAGCCTCTAGGTGCAAATATTGGTGTGAGAGCTAATTCAATCAAGGAAACACTGCATGTTGGTGAAGCGCATATTGAAGAAGAATCAGGCGAGTGGTTCTTGTGGGAGAACAACTCCATTTGGCTCACTAACTTCACACACCATCAGGCTTCCAAGCAGCTCTCAAGGAAACTCAGTTTTCACACTCTAGGCTTAATGCCCTTTGAGTGCATTATGTAGGAATGCACCTGGTAGAGCATCCCACACAAACCAATGCTCCACATGCGGGTTTCACATGCCACCAACTCCACACTCACAGACAACATCAGCGCCAAAGCCGTTTTCAGATAGCTCTCAATACAAAGGCTCTAGGCGCAAATATTTTTGTGAGAGCTAATTCAATCAAGGAAACACTGCATGTTGGTGAAGCGCGTATTGAAGAAGGATCAGCCGAGTGGTTCTTGTGGGAGAACAACTCCATTTGGCTCACTAACTTCACAAACCATCAGGCTTCCAAGCAGCTCTCAAGGAAACTCAGTTTTCACACTCTAGGCTTAATGCCCTTTGAGTGCATTATGTAGGAATGAACCTGATAGAGCATCCCACACAAACCAATGCTCCACATGAGGGTTTCACATGGCACCAACTCCACATTCACAGACAACTTCAGCGCCAAAGCCATTTTCAGATAGCCCTCAACACAAAGGCTCAAGGCCCAAATATTGGTGTGAGAGCTAATTCAATCAAGGAAACACTGCATGTTGGTGAAGCGCATATTGAAGAAGAATCAGCCGAGTGGTTCTTGTGGGAGAACAACTCCATTTGGCTCACTAACTTCACACACCATCAGGCTTCCAAGCAGCTCTCAAGGAAACTCAGTTTTCACACTCTAGGCTTAATGCCCTTGAGTGCCTAGGACTCAAATGAAGCTTGGTGAGCTTATCACACAAACCAATGCTCCACATGCGGGTTTCACATGCCACCAACTCCACATTCACAGACAACTTCAGCGCCAAAGCCATTTTCAGATAGCCCTCAATGCAAAGGCTCTAGGCGCAAATATTGGTGTGAGAGCTAATTCAATCAAGGAAACACTGCATGTTGGTGAAGCGCATATTGAAGAAGAATCAGCCGAGTGGTTCTTGTGGGAGAACAACTCCATTTGGCTCACTAACTTCACACACCATCAGGCTTCCAAGCAGCTCTCAAGGAAACTCAGTTTTCACACTCTAGGCTTAATGCCCTTTGAGTGCATTATGTAGGAAAGAACCTGGTAGAGCATCCCACACAAACCAATGCTCCACATGCGGGTTTCACATGCCACCAACTCCACATTCACAGACAACTTCAGCGCCAAAGCCGTTTTCAGATAGCCCTCAATGCAAAGGCTCTAGGTGCAAATATTGGTGTGAGAGCTAATTCAATCAAGGAAACACTGCATGTTGGTGAAGCACATATTGAAGAAGAATCAGCCGAGTGGTTCTTGTGGGAGAACAACTCCATTTGGCTCACTAACGTCACACACCATCAGGCTTCCAAGCAGCTCTCAAGGAAACTCAGTTTTCACACTCTAGGCTTAATGCCCTTTGAGTGCCTATAAATGAAATGCACCTGGTAGAGCATCATACACAAACCAATGCTCCACATGCGGGTTTCACATGCCACCAACTCCACATTAACAGACAACTTCAGCGCCAAAGCCATTTTCAGATAGCCCTCAATGCAAAGGCTCTAGGTGCAAATATTGGTGTGAGAGCTAATTCAATCAAGGAAACACTGCATGTTGGTGAAGCGCATATTGAAGAAGAATCAGGCGAGTGGTTCTTGTGGGAGAACAACTCCATTTGGCTCACTAACTTCACACACCATCAGGCTTCCAAGCAGCTCTCAAGGAAACTCAGTTTTCACACTCTAGGCTTAATGCCCTTTGAGTGCCTATAAATGAAATGCACCTGGTAGAGCATCCCACACAAACCAATGCTCCACATGCGGGTTTCACATGCCACCAACTCCACATTAACAGACAACTTCAGCGCCAAAGCCGTTTTCAGATAGCCCTCAATGCAAAGGCTCTAGGTGCAAATATTGGTGTGAGAGCTAATTCAATCAAGGAAACACTGCATGTTGGTGAAGCGCATATTGAAGAAGAATCAGCCGAGTGGTTCTTGTGGGAGAATAACTCCATTTGGCTCACTAACTTCACACACCATCAGGCTTCCAAGCAGCTCTCAAGGAAACTCAGTTTTCACACTCTAGGCTTAATGCCCTTTGAGTGCTATAAATGAAATGCACCTGGTAGAGCATCCCACACAAACCAATGCTCCACATGCGGGTTTCACATGCCACCAACTCCACATTCACAGACAACTTCAGCGCCAAAGCCGTTTTCAGATAGCCCTCAATGCAAAGGCTCTAGGTGCAAATATTGGTGTGAGAGCTAATTCAATCAAGGAAACACTGCATGTTGGTGAAGCGCATATTGAAGAAGAATCAGGCGAGTGGTTCTTGTGGGAGAACAACTCCATTTGGCTCACTAACTTCACACACCATCAGGCTTCCAAGCAGCTCTCAAGGAAACTCAGTTTTCACACTCTAGGCTTAATGCCCTTTGAGTGCATTATGTAGGAATGCACCTGGTAGAGCATCCCACACAAACCAATGCTCCACATGCGGGTTTCACATGCCACCAACTCCACATTCACAGACAACATCAGCGCCAAAGCCGTTTTCAGATAGCTCTCAATACAAAGGCTCTAGGCGCAAATATTTTTGTGAGAGCTAATTCAATCAAGGAAACACTGCATGTTGGTGAAGCGCATATTGAAGAAGAATCAGCCGAGTGGTTCTTGTGGGAGAACAACTCCATTTGGCTCACTAACTTCACACACCATCAGGCTTCCAAGCAGCTCTCAAGGAAACTCAGTTTTCACACTCTAGGCTTAATGCCCTTTGAGTGCATTATGTAGGAATGAACCTGATAGAGCATCCCACACAAACCAATGCTCCACATGTGGGTTTCACATGCCACCAACTCCACATTCACAGACAACTTCAGCGCCAAAGCCATTTTCAGATAGCCCTCAACACAAAGGCTCAAGGCCCAAATATTGGTGTGAGAGCTAATTCAATCAAGGAAACACTGCATGTTGGTGAAGCGCATATTGAAGAAGAATCAGCAGAGTGGTTCTTGTGGGAGAACAACTCCATTTGGCTCACTAACGTCACAGACCATCAGGCTTCCAAGCAGCTCTCAAGGAAACTCAGTTTTCACACTCTAGGCTTAATGCCCTTGAGTGCCTAGGACTCAAATGAAGCTTGGTGAGCTTATCACACAAACCAATGCTCCACATGCGGGTTTCACATGCCACCAACTCCACATTCACAGACAACTTCAGCGCCAAAGCCGTTTTCAGGTAGCCCTCAATGCAAAGGCTCCAGGCCCAAATATTGGTGTGAGAGCTAATTCAATCAAGGAAACACTGCATGTTGGTGAAGCGCATATTGAAGAAGAATCAGCCGAGTGGTTCTTGTGGGAGAACAACTCCATTTGGCTCACTAACTTCACACACCATCAGGCTTCCATGCAGCTCTCAAGGAAACTCAGTTTTCACACTCTAGGCTTAATGCCCTTTGAGTGCATTATGTAGGAATGAACCTGGTAGAGCATCCGACACAAACCAATGCTCCACATGCGGGTTTCACATGCCACCAACTCCACATTCACAGACAACTTCAGCGCCAAAGCCATTTTCAGATAGCCCTCAATGCAAAGGCTCTAGGTGCAAATATTGGTGTGAGAGCTAATTCAATCAAGGAAACACTGCATGTTGGTGAAGCGCATATTGAAGAAGAATCAGCCGAGTGGTTCTTGTGGGAGAACAACTCCATTTGGCTCACTAACTTCACACACCATCAGGCTTCCAAGCAGCTCTCAAGGAAACTCAGTTTTCACACTCTAGGTTTAATGCCCTTTGAGTGCCTATAAATGAAATGCACCTGGTAGAGCATCCCACACAAACCAATGCTCCACATGCGGGTTTCACATGCCACCAACTCCACATTAACAGACAACTTCAGCGCCAAAGCCGTTTTCAGATAGCCCTCAATGCAAAGGCTCTAGGTGCAAATATTGGTGTGAGAGCTAATTCAATCAAGGAAACACTGCATGTTGGTGAAGCGCATATTGAAGAAGAATCAGCCGAGTGGTTCTTGTGGGAGAACACCTCCATTTGGCTCACTAACTTCACACACCATCAGGCTTCCAAGCAGCTCTCAAGGAAACTCAGTTTTCACACTCTAGGCTTAATGCCCTTTGAGTGCCTATAAATGAAATGCACCTGGTAGAGAATCCCACACAAACCAATGCTCCACATGCGGGTTTCACATGCCACCAACTCCACATTAACAGACAACTTCAGCGCCAAAGCCGTTTCCAGATAGCCCTCAATGCAAAGGCTCTAGGTGCAAATATTGGTGTGAGAGCTAATTCAATCAAGGAAACACTGCATGTTGGTGAAGCGCATATTGAAGAAGAATCAGCCGAGTGGTTCTTGTGGGAGAACAACTCCATTTGGCTCACTAACTTCACACACCATCAGGCTTCCAAGCAGCTCTCAAGGAAACTCAGTTTTCACACTCTAGGCTTAATGCCCTTTGAGTGCCTATAAATGAAATGCACCTGGTAGAGCATCCCACACAAACCAATGCTCCACATGCGGGTTTCACATGCCACCAACTCCACATTAACAGACAACTTCAGCGCCAAAGCCGTTTTCAGATAGCCCTCAATGCAAAGGCTCTAGGTGCAAATATTGGTGTGAGAGCTAATTCAATCAAGGAAACACTGCATGTTGGTGAAGCGCATATTGAAGAAGAATCAGCCGAGTGGTTCTTGTGGGAGAACAACTCCATTTGGCTCACTAACTTCACACACCATCAGGCTTCCAAGCAGCTCTCAAGGAAACTCAGTTTTCACACTCTAGGCTTAATGCCCTTTGAGTGCCTATAAATGAAATGCACCTGGTAGAGCATCCCACACAAACCAATGCTCCACATGCGGGTTTCACATGCCACCAACTCCACATTCACAGACAACATCAGCGCCAAAGCCGTTTTCAGATAGCTCTCAATACAAAGGCTCTAGGCGCAAATATTTTTGTGAGAGCTAATTCAATCAAGGAAACACTACTGCATGTTGGTGAAGCGCATATTGAAGAAGAATCAGCCGAGTGGTTCTTGTGGGAGAACAACTCCATTTGGCTCACTAACTTCACACACCATCAGGCTTCCAAGCAGCTCTCAAGGAAACTCAGTTTTCACACTCTAGGCTTAATGCCCTTTGAGTGCATTATGTAGGAATGAACCTGATAGAGCATCCCACAAAAACCAATGCTCCACATGTGGGTTTCACATGCCACCAACTCCACATTCACAGACAACTTCAGCGCCAAAGCCATTTTCAGATAGCCCTCAACACAAAGGCTCAAGGCCCAAATATTGGTGTGAGAGCTAATTCAATCAAGGAAACACTGCATGTTGGTGAAGCGCATATTGAAGAAGAATCAGCAGAGTGGTTCTTGTGGGAGAACAACTCCATTTGGCTCACTAACTTCACACACCATCAGGCTTCCAAGCAGCTCTCAAGGAAACTCAGTTTTCACACTCTAGGCTTAATGCCCTTGAGTGCCTAGGACTCAAATGAAGCTTGGTGAGCTTATCACACAAACCAATGCTCCACATGCGGGTTTCACATGCCACCAACTCCACATTCACAGACAACATCAGCGCCAAAGCCGTTTTCAGGTAGCCCTCAATGCAAAGGCTCCAGGCCCAAATATTGGTGTGAGAGCTAATTCAATCAAGGAAACACTGCATGTTGGTGAAGCGCATATTGAAGAAGAATCAGCCGAGTGGTTCTTGTGGGAGAACAACTCCATTTGGCTCACTAACTTCACACACCATCAGGCTTCCAAGCAGCTCTCAAGGAAACTCAGTTTTCACACTCTAGGCTTAATGCCCTTTGAGTGCATTATGTAGGCAAGAACCTGGTAGAGCATCCCACACAAACCAATGCTCCACATGCGGGTTTCACACGCCACCAACTCCACATTCACAGACAACTTCAGCGCCAAAGCCATTTTCAGATAGCCCTCAACACAAAGGCTCAAGGCCCAAATATTTGTGTGAGAGCTAATTCAATCAAGGAAACACTGCATGTTGGTGAAGCGCATATTTAAGAAGAATCAGCCGAGTGGTTCTTGAGGGGGAACAACTCCATTTGGCTCACTAACTTCACACACCATCAGGCTTCCAAGCAGCTCTCAAGGAAACTCAGTTTTCACACTCTAGGCTTAATGCCCTTTGAGTGCATTATGTAGGAATGAACCTGGTAGAGCATCCCACACAAACCAATGCTCCACATGCGGGTTTCACATGCCACCAACTCCACATTCACAGACAACTTCAGCGCCAAAGCCATTTTCAGATAGCCCTCAATGCAAAGGCTCTAGGCGAAAATATTGGTATGAGAGCTAATTCAATCAAGGAAACACTGCATGTTGGTGAAGCGCATATTGAAGAAGAATCAGCCGAGTGGTTCTTGTGGGAGAACAACTCCATTTGGCTCACTAACTTCACACACCATCAGGATACCAAGCAGCTCTCAAGGAAACTCAGTTTTCACACTCTAGGCTTAATGCCCTTTGAGTGCCTAGGAATGAAATGCACCTGGTCGAGCATCCCACACAAACCAATGCTCCACATGCGGGTTTCACATGCCACCAACTCCACATTCACAGACAACTTCATCGCCAAAGCCATTTTCAGATAGCCCTCAATGCAAAGCCTCTAGGTGCAAATATTGGTGTGAGAGCTAATTCAATCAAGGAAACACTGCATGTTGGTGAAGCGCATATTGAAGAAGAATCAGGCGAGTGGTTCTTGTGGGAGAACAACTCCATTTGGCTCACTAACTTCACACACCATCAGGCTTCCAAGCAGCTCTCAAGGAAACTCAGTTTTCACACTCTAGGCTTAATGCCCTTTGAGTGCATTATGTAGGAATGCACCTGGTAGAGCATCCCACACAAACCAATGCTCCACATGCGGGTTTCACATGCCACCAACTCCACACTCACAGACAACATCAGCGCCAAAGCCGTTTTCAGATAGCTCTCAATACAAAGGCTCTAGGCGCAAATATTTTTGTGAGAGCTAATTCAATCAAGGAAACACTGCATGTTGGTGAAGCGCGTATTGAAGAAGGATCAGCCGAGTGGTTCTTGTGGGAGAACAACTCCATTTGGCTCACTAACTTCACAAACCATCAGGCTTCCAAGCAGCTCTCAAGGAAACTCAGTTTTCACACTCTAGGCTTAATGCCCTTTGAGTGCATTATGTAGGAATGAACCTGATAGAGCATCCCACACAAACCAATGCTCCACATGAGGGTTTCACATGGCACCAACTCCACATTCACAGACAACTTCAGCGCCAAAGCCATTTTCAGATAGCCCTCAACACAAAGGCTCAAGGCCCAAATATTGGTGTGAGAGCTAATTCAATCAAGGAAACACTGCATGTTGGTGAAGCGCATATTGAAGAAGAATCAGCCGAGTGGTTCTTGTGGGAGAACAACTCCATTTGGCTCACTAACTTCACACACCATCAGGCTTCCAAGCAGCTCTCAAGGAAACTCAGTTTTCACACTCTAGGCTTAATGCCCTTGAGTGGCCTAGGACTCAAATGAAGCTTGGTGAGCTTATCACACAAACCAATGCTCCACATGCGGGTTTCACATGCCACCAACTCCACATTCACAGACAACTTCAGCGCCAAAGCCATTTTCAGATAGCCCTCAATGCAAAGGCTCTAGGCGCAAATATTGGTGTGAGAGCTAATTCAATCAAGGAAACACTGCATGTTGGTGAAGCGCATATTGAAGAAGAATCAGCCGAGTGGTTCTTGTGGGAGAACAACTCCATTTGGCTCACTAACTTCACACACCATCAGGCTTCCAAGCAGCTCTCAAGGAAACTCAGTTTTCACACTCTAGGCTTAATGCCCTTTGAGTGCATTATGTAGGAAAGAACCTGGTAGAGCATCCCACACAAACCAATGCTCCACATGCGGGTTTCACATGCCACCAACTCCACATTCACAGACAACTTCAGCGCCAAAGCCGTTTTCAGATAGCCCTCAATGCAAAGGCTCTAGGTGCAAATATTGGTGTGAGAGCTAATTCAATCAAGGAAACACTGCATGTTGGTGAAGCACATATTGAAGAAGAATCAGCCGAGTGGTTCTTGTGGGAGAACAACTCCATTTGGCTCACTAACGTCACACACCATCAGGCTTCCAAGCAGCTCTCAAGGAAACTCAGTTTTCACACTCTAGGCTTAATGCCCTTTGAGTGCCTATAAATGAAATGCACCTGGTAGAGCATCATACACAAACCAATGCTCCACATGCGGGTTTCACATGCCACCAACTCCACATTAACAGACAACTTCATCGCCAAAGACATTTTCAGATAGCCCTCAATGCAAAGGCTCTAGGTGCAAATATTGGTGTGAGAGCTAATTCAATCAAGGAAACACTGCATGTTGGTGAAGCGCATATTGAAGAAGAATCAGCCGAGTGGTTCTTGTGGGAGAACAACTCCATTTGGCTCACTAACTTCACACACCATCAGGCTTCCAAGCAGCTCTCAAGGAAACTCAGTTTTCACACTCTAGGCTTAATGCCCTTTGAGTGCCTATAAATGAAATGCACCTGGTAGAGCATCCCACACAAACCAATGCTCCACATGCGGGTTTCACATGCCACCAACTCCACATTAACAGACAACTTCAGCGCCAAAGCCGTTTTCAGATAGCCCTCAATGCAAAGGCTCTAGGTGCAAATATTGGTGTGAGAGCTAATTCAATCAAGGAAACACTGCATGTTGGTGAAGCGCATATTGAAGAAGAATCAGCCGAGTGGTTCTTGTGGGAGAATAACTCCATTTGGCTCACTAACTTCACACACCATCAGGCTTCCAAGCAGCTCTCAAGGAAACTCAGTTTTCACACTCTAGGCTTAATGCCCTTTGAGTGCTATAAATGAAATGCACCTGGTAGAGCATCCCACACAAACCAATGCTCCACATGCGGGTTTCACATGCCACCAACTCCACATTCACAGACAACTTCAGCGCCAAAGCCGTTTTCAGATAGCCCTCAATGCAAAGGCTCTAGGTGCAAATATTGGTGTGAGAGCTAATTCAATCAAGGAAACACTGCATGTTGGTGAAGCGCATATTGAAGAAGAATCAGGCGAGTGGTTCTTGTGGGAGAACAACTCCATTTGGCTCACTAACTTCACACACCATCAGGCTTCCAAGCAGCTCTCAAGGAAACTCAGTTTTCACACTCTAGGCTTAATGCCCTTTGAGTGCATTATGTAGGAATGCACCTGGTAGAGCATCCCACACAAACCAATGCTCCACATGCGGGTTTCACATGCCACCAACTCCACATTCACAGACAACATCAGCGCCAAAGCCGTTTTCAGATAGCTCTCAATACAAAGGCTCTAGGCGCAAATATTTTTGTGAGAGCTAATTCAATCAAGGAAACACTGCATGTTGGTGAAGCGCATATTGAAGAAGAATCAGCCGAGTGGTTCTTGTGGGAGAACAACTCCATTTGGCTCACTAACTTCACACACCATCAGGCTTCCAAGCAGCTCTCAAGGAAACTCAGTTTTCACACTCTAGGCTTAATGCCCTTTGAGTGCATTATGTAGGAATGAACCTGATAGAGCATCCCACACAAACCAATGCTCCACATGTGGGTTTCACATGCCACCAACTCCACATTCACAGACAACTTCAGCGCCAAAGCCATTTTCAGATAGCCCTCAACACAAAGGCTCAAGGCCCAAATATTGGTGTGAGAGCTAATTCAATCAAGGAAACACTGCATGTTGGTGAAGCGCATATTGAAGAAGAATCAGCAGAGTGGTTCTTGTGGGAGAACAACTCCATTTGGCTCACTAACGTCACAGACCATCAGGCTTCCAAGCAGCTCTCAAGGAAACTCAGTTTTCACACTCTAGGCTTAATGCCCTTGAGTGCCTAGGACTCAAATGAAGCTTGGTGAGCTTATCACACAAACCAATGCTCCACATGCGGGTTTCACATGCCACCAACTCCACATTCACAGACAACTTCAGCGCCAAAGCCGTTTTCAGGTAGCCCTCAATGCAAAGGCTCCAGGCCCAAATATTGGTGTGAGAGCTAATTCAATCAAGGAAACACTGCATGTTGGTGAAGCGCATATTGAAGAAGAATCAGCCGAGTGGTTCTTATGGGAGAACAACTCCATTTGGCTCACTAACTTCACACACCATCAGGCTTCCAAGCAGCTCTCAAGGAAACTCAGTTTTCACACTCTAGGCTTAATGCCCTTTGAGTGCATTATGTAGGCAAGAACCTGGTAGAGCATCCCACACAAACCAATGCTCCACATGCGGGTTTCACATGCCACCAACTCCACATTAACAGACAACTTCAGCGCCAAAGCCATTTTCAGATAGCCCTCAATGCAAAGGCTCTAGGTGCAAATATTGGTGTGAGAGCTAATTCAATCAAGGAAACACTGCATGTTGGTGAAGCGCATATTGAAGAAGAATCAGCCGAGTGGTTCTTGTGGGAGAACAACTCCATTTGGCTCACTAACTTCACACACCATCAGGCTTCCATGCAGCTCTCAAGGAAACTCAGTTTTCACACTCTAGGCTTAATGCCCTTTGAGTGCATTATGTAGGAATGAACCTGGTAGAGCATCCGACACAAACCAATGCTCCACATGCGGGTTTCACATGCCACCAACTCCACATTCACAGACAACTTCAGCGCCAAAGCCATTTTCAGATAGCCCTCAATGCAAAGGCTCTAGGTGCAAATATTGGTGTGAGAGCTAATTCAATCAAGGAAACACTGCATGTTGGTGAAGCGCATATTGAAGAAGAATCAGCCGAGTGGTTCTTGTGGGAGAACAACTCCATTTGGCTCACTAACTTCACACACCATCAGGCTTCCAAGCAGCTCTCAAGGAAACTCAGTTTTCACACTCTAGGTTTAATGCCCTTTGAGTGCCTATAAATGAAATGCACCTGGTAGAGCATCCCACACAAACCAATGCTCCACATGCGGGTTTCACATGCCACCAACTCCACATTAACAGACAACTTCAGCGCCAAAGCCGTTTTCAGATAGCCCTCAATGCAAAGGCTCTAGGTGCAAATATTGGTGTGAGAGCTAATTCAATCAAGGAAACACTGCATGTTGGTGAAGCGCATATTGAAGAAGAATCAGCCGAGTGGTTCTTGTGGGAGAACACCTCCATTTGGCTCACTAACTTCACACACCATCAGGCTTCCAAGCAGCTCTCAAGGAAACTCAGTTTTCACACTCTAGGCTTAATGCCCTTTGAGTGCCTATAAATGAAATGCACCTGGTAGAGAATCCCACACAAACCAATGCTCCACATGCGGGTTTCACATGCCACCAACTCCACATTAACAGACAACTTCAGCGCCAAAGCCGTTTCCAGATAGCCCTCAATGCAAAGGCTCTAGGTGCAAATATTGGTGTGAGAGCTAATTCAATCAAGGAAACACTGCATGTTGGTGAAGCGCATATTGAAGAAGAATCAGCCGAGTGGTTCTTGTGGGAGAACAACTCCATTTGGCTCACTAACTTCACACACCATCAGGCTTCCAAGCAGCTCTCAAGGAAACTCAGTTTTCACACTCTAGGCTTAATGCCCTTTGAGTGCCTATAAATGAAATGCACCTGGTAGAGCATCCCACACAAACCAATGCTCCACATGCGGGTTTCACATGCCACCAACTCCACATTAACAGACAACTTCAGCGCCAAAGCCGTTTTCAGATAGCCCTCAATGCAAAGGCTCTAGGTGCAAATATTGGTGTGAGAGCTAATTCAATCAAGGAAACACTGCATGTTGGTGAAGCGCATATTGAAGAAGAATCAGCCGAGTGGTTCTTGTGGGAGAACAACTCCATTTGGCTCACTAACTTCACACACCATCAGGCTTCCAAGCAGCTCTCAAGGAAACTCAGTTTTCACACTCTAGGCTTAATGCCCTTTGAGTGCATTATGTAGGAAAGAACCTGGTAGAGCATCCCACACAAACCAATGCTCCACATGCGGGTTTCACATGCCACCAACTCCACATTCACAGACAACATCAGCGCCAAAGCCGTTTTCAGATGGCTCTCAATACAAAGGCTCTAGGCGCAAATATTTTTGTGAGAGCTAATTCAATCAAGGAAACACTGCATGTTGGTGAAGCGCATATTGAAGAAGGATCAGCCGAGTGGTTCTTGTGGGAGAACAACTCCATTTGGCTCACTAACTTCACACACCATCAGGCTTCCAAGCAGCTCTCAAGGAAACTCAGTTTTCACACTCTAGGCTTAATGCCCTTTGAGTGCATTATGTAGGAATGAACCTGATAGAGCATCCCACACAAACCAATGCTCCACATGAGGGTTTCACATGGCACCAACTCCACATTCACAGACAACTTCAGCGCCAAAGCCATTTTCAGATAGCCCTCAACACAAAGGCTCAAGGCCCAAATATTGGTGTGAGAGCTAATTCAATCAAGGAAACACTGCATGTTGGTGAAGCGCATATTGAAGAAGAATCAGCCGAGTGGTTCTTGTGGCAGAACAACTCCGTTTGGCTCACTAACTTCACACACCATCAGGCTTCCAAGCAGCTCTCAAGGAAACTCAGTTTTCACACTCTAGGCTTAATGCCCTTGAGTGCCTAGGACTCAAATGAAGCTTGGTGAGCTTATCACACAAACCAATGCTCCACATGCGGGTTTCACATGCCACCAACTCCACATTCACAGACAACTTCAGCGCCACAGCAGTTTTCAGATAGCCCTCAATGCAAAGGCTCTAGACGCAAATATTGGTGTGAGAGCTAATTCAATCAAGGAAACACTGCATGTTGGTGAAGCGCATATTGAAGAAGAATCAGCCGAGTGGTTCTTGTGGGAGAACAACTCCATTTGGCTCACTAACTTCACACACCATCAGGCCTCCAAGCAGCTCTCAAGGAAACTCAGTTTTCACACTCTAGGCTTAATGCCCTTTGAGTGCCTATAAATGAAATGCACCTGGTAGAGCATCCCACACAAACCAATGCTCCACAGGCGGGTTTCACATGCCACCAACTCCACATTCACAGACAACTTCAGCGCCAAAGCCATTTTCAGATAGCCCTCAATGCAAAGGCTCTAGGCGAAAATATTGGTGTGAGAGCTAATTCAATCAAGGAAACACTGCATGTTGGTGAAGCGCATATTGAAGAAGAATCAGGCGAGTGGTTCTTGTGGGAGAACAACTCCATTTGGCTCACTAACTTCACACACCATCAGGCTTCCAAGCAGCTCTCAAGGAAACTCAGTTTTCACACTCTAGGCTTAATGCCCTTTGAGTGCCTAGGAATGAAATGCACCTGGTCGAGCATCCCACACAAACCAATGCTCCACATGCGGGTTTCACATGCCACCAACTCCACATTCACAGACAACTTCAGCGCCAAAGCCATTTTCAGATAGCCCTCAATGCAAAGGCTCTAGGTGCAAATATTGGTGTGAGAGCTAATTCAATCAAGGAAACACTGCATGTTGGTGAAGCGCATATTGAAGAAGAATCAGCCGAGTGGTTCTTGTGGGAGAACAACTCCATTTGGCTCACTAACTTCACACACCATCAGGCTTCCAAGCAGCTCTCAAGGAAACTCAGTTTTCACACTCTAGGCTTAATGCCCTTTGAGTGCATTATGTAGGAAAGAACCTGGTAGAGCATCCCACACAAACCAATGCTCCACATGCGGGTTTCACATGCCACCAACTCCACATTCACAGACAACATCAGCGCCAAAGCCGTTTTCAGATGGCTCTCAATACAAAGGCTCTAGGCGCAAATATTTTTGTGAGAGCTAATTCAATCAAGGAAACACTGCATGTTGGTGAAGCGCATATTGAAGAAGGATCAGCCGAGTGGTTCTTGTGGGAGAACAACTCCATTTGGCTCACTAACTTCACACACCATCAGGCTTCCAAGCAGCTCTCAAGGAAACTCAGTTTTCACACTCTAGGCTTAATGCCCTTGAGTGCCTAGGACTCAAATGAAGCTTGGTGAGCTTATCACACAAACCAATGCTCCACATGCGGGTTTCACATGCCACCAACTCCACATTCACAGACAACTTCAGCGCCACAGCAGTTTTCAGATAGCCCTCAATGCAAAGGCTCTAGACGCAAATATTGGTGTGAGAGCTAATTCAATCAAGGAAACACTGCATGTTGGTGAAGCGCATATTGAAGAAGAATCAGCCGAGTGGTTCTTGTGGGAGAACAACTCCATTTGGCTCACTAACTTCACACACCATCAGGCCTCCAAGCAGCTCTCAAGGAAACTCAGTTTTCACACTCTAGGCTTAATGCCCTTTGAGTGCCTATAAATGAAATGCACCTGGTAGAGCATCCCACACAAACCAATGCTCCACATGCGGGTTTCACATGCCACCAACTCCACATTCACAGACAACTTCAGCGCCAAAGCCATTTTCAGATAGCCCTCAATGCAAAGGCTCTAGGCGAAAATAATGGTGTGAGAGCTAATTCAATCAAGGAAACACTGCATGTTGGTGAAGCGCATATTGAAGAAGAATCAGCCGAGTGGTTCTTGTGGGAGAACAACTCCATTTGGCTCACTAACTTCACACACCATCAGGCTTCCAAGCAGCTCTCAAGGAAACTCAGTTTTCACACTCTAGGCTTAATGCCCTTTGAGTGCCTAGGACTGAAATGAACCTGGTAGAGCATCCCACACAAACCAATGCTCCACATGCGGGTTTCACATGCCACCAACTCCACATTCACAGACAACTTCAGCGCCAAAGCCATTTTCAGATAGCCCTCAATGCAAAGGCTCTAGGAGAAAATATTGGTGTGAGAGCTAATTCAATCAAGGAAACATTGCATGTTGGTGAAGCGCATATTGAAGAAGAATCAGGCGAGTGGTTCTTGTGGGAGAACAACTCCATTTGGCTCACTAACTTCACACACCATCAGGCTTCCAAGCAGCTCTCAAGGAAACTCAGTTTTCACACTCTAGGCTTAATGCCCTTTGAGTGCCTAGGAATGAAATGCACCTGGTCGAGCATCCCACACAAACCAATGCTCCACATGCGGGTTTCACATGCCACCAACTCCACATTCACAGACAACTTCAGCGCCAAAGCCATTTTCAGATAGCCCTCAATGCAAAGCCTCTAGGTGCAAATATTGGTGTGAGAGCTAATTCAATCAAGGAAACACTGCATGTTGGTGAAACGCATATTGAAGAAGAATCAGGCGAGTGGTTCTTGTGGGAGAACAACTCCATTTGGCTCACTAACTTCACACACCATCAGGCTTCCAAGCAGCTCTCAAGGAAACTCAGTTTTCACACTCTAGGCTTAATGCCCTTTGAGTGCATTATGTAGGAATGCACCTGGTAGAGCATCCCACACAAACCAATGCTCCACATGCGGGTTTCACATGCCACCAACTCCACATTCACAGACAACATCAGCGCCAAAGCCGTTTTCAGATAGCTCTCAATACAAAGGCTCTAGGCGCAAATATTTTTGTGAGAGCTAATTCAATCAAGGAAACACTGCATGTTGGTGAAGCGCATATTGAAGAAGGATCAGCCGAGTGGTTCTTGTGGGAGAACAACTCCATTTGGCTCACTAACTTCACACACCATCAGGCTTCCAAGCAGCTCTCAAGGAAACTCAGTTTTCACACTCTAGGCTTAATGCCCTTTGAGTGCATTATGTAGGAATGAACCTGATAGAGCATCCCACACAAACCAATGCTCCACATGAGGGTTTCACATGGCACCAAATCCACATTCACAGACAACTTCAGCGCCAAAGCCATTTTCAGATAGCCCTCAACACAAAGGCTCAAGGCCCAAATATTGGTGTGAGAGCTAATTCAATCAAGGAAACACTGCATGTTGGTGAAGCGCATATTGAAGAAGAATCAGCCGAGTGGTTCTTGTGGGAGAACAACTCCATTTGGCTCACTAACTTCACACACCATCAGGCTTCCAAGCAGCTCTCAAGGAAACTCAGTTTTCACACTCTAGGCTTAATGCCCTTTGAGTGCATTATGTAGGAAAGAACCTGGTAGAGCATCCCACACAAACCAATGCTCCACATGCGGGTTTCACATGCCACCAACTCCACATTCACAGACAACTTCAGCGCCAAAGCCGTTTTCAGATAGCCCTCAATGCAAAGGCTCTAGGTGCAAATATTGGTGTGAGAGCTAATTCAATCAAGGAAACACTGCATGTTGGTGAAGCGCATATTGAAGAAGAATCAGCCGAGTGGTTCTTGTGGGAGAACAACTCCATTTGGCTCACTAACTTCACACACCATCAGGCCTCCAAGCAGCTCTCAAGGAAACTCAGTTTTCACACTCTAGGCTTAATGCCCTTTGAGTGCCTATAAATGAAATGCACCTGGTAGAGCATCCCACACAAACCAATGCTCCACATGCGGGTTTCACATGCCACCAACTCCACATTCACAGACAACTTCAGCGCCAAAGCCATTTTCAGATAGCCCTCAATGCAAAGGCTCTAGGCGAAAATATTGGTGTGAGAGCTAATTCAATCAAGGAAACACTGCATGTTGGTGAAGCGCATATTGAAGAAGAATCAGCCGAGTGGTTCTTGTGGGAGAACAACTCCATTTGGCTCACTAACTTCACACACCATCAGGCTTCCAAGCAGCTCTCAAGGAAACTCAGTTTTCACACTCTAGGCTTAATGCCCTTTGAGTGCATTATGTAGGAATGAACCTGGTAGAGCATCCCACACAAACCAATGCTCCACATGCGGGTTTCACATGCCACCAACTCCACATTCACAGACAACTTCATCGCCAAAGCCATTTTCAGATAGCCCTCAATGCAAAGGCTCTAGGAGAAAATATTGGTGTGAGAGCTAATTCAATCAAGGAAACATTGCATGTTGGTGAAGCGCATATTGAAGAAGAATCAGGCGAGTGGTTCTTGTGGGAGAACAACTCCATTTGGCTCACTAACTTCACACACCATCAGGCTTCCAAGCAGCTCTCAAGGAAACTCAGTTTTCACACTCTAGGCTTAATGCCCTTTGAGTGCCTAGGAATGAAATGCACCTGGTCGAGCATCCCACACAAACCAATGCTCCACATGCGGGTTTCACATGCCACCAACTCCACATTCACAGACAACTTCAGCGCCAAAGCCATTTTCAGATAGCCCTCAATGCAAAGCCTCTAGGTGCAAATATTGGTGTGAGAGCTAATTCAATCAAGGAAACACTGCATGTTGGTGAAACGCATATTGAAGAAGAATCAGGCGAGTGGTTCTTGTGGGAGAACAACTCCATTTGGCTCACTAACTTCACACACCATCAGGCTTCCAAGCAGCTCTCAAGGAAACTCAGTTTTCACACTCTAGGCTTAATGCCCTTTGAGTGCATTATGTAGGAATGCACCTGGTAGAGCATCCCACACAAACCAATGCTCCACATGCGGGTTTCACATGCCACCAACTCCACATTCACAGACAACATCAGCGCCAAAGCCGTTTTCAGATAGCTCTCAATACAAAGGCTCTAGGCGCAAATATTTTTGTGAGAGCTAATTCAATCAAGGAAACACTGCATGTTGGTGAAGCGCATATTGAAGAAGGATCAGCCGAGTGGTTCTTGTGGGAGAACAACTCCATTTGGCTCACTAACTTCACACACCATCAGGCTTCCAAGCAGCTCTCAAGGAAACTCAGTTTTCACACTCTAGGCTTAATGCCCTTTGAGTGCATTATGTAGGAATGAACCTGATAGAGCATCCCACACAAACCAATGCTCCACATGAGGGTTTCACATGGCACCAAATCCACATTCACAGACAACTTCAGCGCCAAAGCCATTTTCAGATAGCCCTCAACACAAAGGCTCAAGGCCCAAATATTGGTGTGAGAGCTAATTCAATCAAGGAAACACTGCATGTTGGTGAAGCGCATATTGAAGAAGAATCAGCCGAGTGGTTCTTGTGGGAGAACAACTCCATTTGGCTCACTAACTTCACACACCATCAGGCTTCCAAGCAGCTCTCAAGGAAACTCAGTTTTCACACTCTAGGCTTAATGCCCTTTGAGTGCATTATGTAGGAAAGAACCTGGTAGAGCATCCCACACAAACCAATGCTCCACATGCGGGTTTCACATGCCACCAACTCCACATTCACAGACAACTTCAGCGCCAAAGCCGTTTTCAGATAGCCCTCAATGCAAAGGCTCTAGACGCAAATATTGGTGTGAGAGCTAATTCAATCAAGGAAACACTGCATGTTGGTGAAGCGCATATTGAAGAAGAATCAGCCGAGTGGTTCTTGTGGGAGAACAACTCCATTTGGCTCACTAACTTCACACACCATCAGGCCTCCAAGCAGCTCTCAAGGAAACTCAGTTTTCACACTCTAGGCTTAATGCCCTTTGAGTGCCTATAAATGAAATGCACCTGGTAGAGCATCCCACACAAACCAATGCTCCACATGCGGGTTTCACATGCCACCAACTCCACATTCACAGACAACTTCAGCGCCAAAGCCATTTTCAGATAGCCCTCAATGCAAAGGCTCTAGGCGAAAATATTGGTGTGAGAGCTAATTCAATCAAGGAAACACTGCATGTTGGTGAAGCGCATATTGAAGAAGAATCAGCCGAGTGGTTCTTCTGGGAGAACAACTCCATTTGGCTCACTAACTTCACACACCATCAGGCTTCCAAGCAGCTCTCAAGGAAACTCAGTTTTCACACTCTAGGCTTAATGCCCTTTGAGTGCATTATGTAGGCAAGAACCTGGTAGAGCATCCCACACAAACCAATGCTCCACATGCGGGTTTCACATGCCACCAACTCCACATTAACAGACAACTTCAGCGCCAAAGCCATTTTCAGATAGCCCTCAATGCAAAGGCTCTAGGTGCAAATATTGGTGTGAGAGCTAATTCAATCAAGGAAACACTGCATGTTGGTGAAGCGCATATTGAAGAAGAATCAGCCGAGTGGTTCTTGTGTTAGAACAACTCCATTTGGCTCACTAACTTCACACACCATCAGGCTTCCAAGCAGCTCTCAAGGAAACTCAGTTTTCACACTCTAGGCTTAATGCCCTTTGAGTGCCTATAAATGAAATGCACCTGGTAGAGCATCCCACACAAACCAATGCTCCACAGGCGGGTTTCACATGCCACCAACTCCACATTCACAGACAACTTCAGCGCCAAAGCCATTTTCAGATAGCCCTCAATGCAAAGGCTCTAGGCGAAAATATTGGTGTGAGAGCTAATTCAATCAAGGAAACACTGCATGTTGGTGAAGCGCATATTGAAGAAGAATCAGGCGAGTGGTTCTTGTGGGAGAACAACTCCATTTGGCTCACTAACTTCACACACCATCAGGCTTCCAAGCAGCTCTCAAGGAAACTCAGTTTTCACACTCTAGGCTTAATGCCCTTTGAGTGCCTAGGAATGAAATGCACCTGGTAGAGCATCCCACACAAACCAATGCTCCTCATGCGGGTTTCACATGCCACCAACTCCACATTCACAGACAACTTCAGCGCCAAAGCCATTTTCAGATAGCCCTCAATGCAAAGGCTCTAGGCGAAAATATTGGTGTGAGAGCTAATTCAATCAAGGAAACACTGCATGTTGGTGAAGCGCATATTTAAGAAGAATCAGCCGAGTGGTTCTTGAGGGGGAACAACTCCATTTGGCTCACTAACTTCACACACCATCAGGCTTCCAAGCAGCTCTCAAGGAAACTCAGTTTTCACACTCTAGGCTTAATGCCCTTTGAGTGCATTATCTAGGAATGAACCTGATAGAGCATCCCACACAAACCAATGCTCCACATGAGGGTTTCACATGCCACCAACTCCACATTCACAGACAACTTCAGCGCCAAAGCCGTTTTCAGATAGCCCTCAATGCAACGGCTCTAGGTGCAAATATTGGTGTGAGAGCTAATTCAATCAAGGAAACACTGCATGTTGGTGAAGCGCATATTGAAGAAGAATCAGCCGAGTGGTTCTTGTGGGAGAACAACTCCATTTGGCTCACTAACTTCACACACCATCAGGCCTCCAAGCAGCTCTCAAGGAAACTCAGTTTTCACACTCTAGGCTTAATGCCCTTTGAGTGCCTATAAATGAAATGCACCTGGTAGAGCATCCCACACAAACCAATGCTCCACATGCGGGTTTCACATGCCACCAACTCCACATTCACAGACAACTTCAGCGCCAAAGCCATTTTCAGATAGCCCTCAATGCAAAGGCTCTAGGAGAAAATATTGGTGTGAGAGCTAATTCAATCAAGGAAACACTGCATGTTGGTGAAACGCATATTGAAGAAGAATTAGCCGAGTGGTTCTTGTGGGAGAACAACTCCATTTGGCTCACTAACTTCACACACCATCAGGCTTCCAAGCAGCTCTCAAGGAAACTCAGTTTTCACACTCTAGGCTTAATGCCCTTTGAGTGCATTATGTAGGCAAGAACCTGGTAGAGCATCCCACACAAACCAATGCTCCACATGCGGGTTTCACATGCCACCAACTCCACATTAACAGACAACTTCAGCGCCAAAGCCATTTTCAGATAGCCCTCAATGCAAAGGCTCTAGGTGCAAATATTGGTGTGAGAGCTAATTCAATCAAGGAAACACTGCATGTTGGTGAAGCGCATATTGAAGAAGAATCAGCCGAGTGGTTCTTGTGGGAGAACAACTCCATTTGGCTCACTAACTTCACACACCATCAGGCTTCCAAGCAGCTCTCAAGGAAACTCAGTTTTCACACTCTAGGCTTAATGCCCTTTGAGTGCCTATAAATGAAATGCACCTGGTAGAGCATCCCACACAAACCAATGCTCCACATGCGGGTTTCACATGCCACCAACTCCACATTCACAGACAACTTCAGCGCCAAAGCCATTTTCAGATAGCCCTCAATGCAAAGGCTCTAGGAGAAAATATTGGTGTGAGAGCTAATTCAATCAAGGAAACATTGCATGTTGGTGAAGCGCATATTGAAGAAGAATCAGGCGAGTGGTTCTTGTGGGAGAACAACTCCATTTGGCTCACTAACTTCACACACCATCAGGCTTCCAAGCAGCTCTCAAGGAAACTCAGTTTTCACACTCTAGGCTTAATGCCCTTTGAGTGCCTAGGAATGAAATGCACCTGGTCGAGCATCCCACACAAACCAATGCTCCACATGCGGGTTTCACATGCCACCAACTCCACATTCACAGACAACTTCAGCGCCAAAGCCATTTTCAGATAGCCCTCAATGCAAAGCCTCTAGGTGCAAATATTGGTGTGAGAGCTAATTCAATCAAGGAAACACTGCATGTTGGTGAAGCGCATATTGAAGAAGAATCAGGCGAGTGGTTCTTGTGGGAGAACAACTCCATTTGGCTCACTAACTTCACACACCATCAGGCTTCCAAGCAGCTCTCAAGGAAACTCAGTTTTCACACTCTAGGCTTAATGCCCTTTGAGTGCATTATGTAGGAATGCACCTGGTAGAGCATCCCACACAAACCAATGCTCCACATGCGGGTTTCACATGCCACCAACTCCACATTCACAGACAACATCAGCGCCAAAGCCGTTTTCAGATAGCTCTCAATACAAAGGCTCTAGGCGCAAATATTTTTGTGAGAGCTAATTCAATCAAGGAAACACTGCATGTTGGTGAAGCGCATATTGAAGAAGGATCAGCCGAGTGGTTCTTGTGGGAGAACAACTCCATTTGGCTCACTAACTTCACACACCATCAGGCTTCCAAGCAGCTCTCAAGAAACTCAGTTTTCACACTCTAGGCTTAATGCCCTTTGAGTGCATTATGTAGGAATGAACCTGATAGAGCATCCCACACAAACCAATGCTCCACATGAGGGTTTCACATGGCACCAACTCCACATTCACAGACAACTTCAGCGCCAAAGCCATTTTCAGATAGCCCTCAACACAAAGGCTCAAGGCCCAAATATTGGTGTGAGAGCTAATTCAATCAAGGAAACACTGCATGTTGGTGAAGCGCATATTGAAGAAGAATCAGCCGAGTGGTTCTTGTGGGAGAACAACTCCATTTGGCTCACTAACTTCACACACCATCAGGCTTCCAAGCAGCTCTCAAGGAAACTCAGTTTTCACACTCTAGGCTTAATGCCCTTGAGTGCCTAGGAGTCAAATGAAGCTTGGTGAGCTTATCACACAAACCAATGCTCCACATGCGGGTTTCACATGCCACCAACTCCACATTCACAGACAACTTCAGCGCCACAGCAGTTTTCAGATAGCCCTCAATGCAAAGGCTCTAGACGCAAATATTGGTGTGAGAGCTAATTCAATCAAGGAAACACTGCATGTTGGTGAAGCGCATATTGAAGAAGAATCAGCCGAGTGGTTCTTGTGGGAGAACAACTCCATTTGGCTCACTAACTTCACACACCATCAGGCTTCCAAGCAGCTCTCAAGGAAACTCAGTTTTCACACTCTAGCTTAATGCCCTTTGAGTGCATTATGTAGGAAAGAACCTGGTAGAGCATCCCACACAAACCAATGCTCCACATGCGGGTTTCACATGCCACCAACTCCACATTCACAGACAACTTCAGCGCCAAAGCCATTTTCAGATAGCCCTCAATGCAAAGGCTCTAGGTGCAAATATTGGTGTGAGAGCTAATTCAATCAAGGAAACACTGCATGTTGGTGAAGCGCATATTGAAGAAGAATCAGCCGAGTGGTTCTTGTGGGAGAACAACTCCATTTGGCTCACTAACTTCACACACCATCAGGCCTCCAAGCAGCTCTCAAGGAAACTCAGTTTTCACACTCTAGGCTTAATGCCCTTTGAGTGCCTATAAATGAAATGCACCTGGTAGAGCATCCCACACAAACCAATGCTCCACATGCGGGTTTCACATGCCACCAACTCCACATTCACAGACAACTTCAGCGCCAAAGCCATTTTCAGATAGCCCTCAATGCAAAGGCTCTAGGCGAAAATATTGGTGTGAGAGCTAATTCAATCAAGGAAACACTGCATGTTGGTGAAGCGCATATTGAAGAAGAATCAGCCGAGTGGTTCTTGTGGGAGAACAACTCCATTTGGCTGACTAACTTCACACACCATCAGGGTTCCAAGCAGCTCTCAAGGAAACTCAGTTTTCACACTCTAGGCTTAATGCCCTTTGAGTGCCTAGGAATGAAATGCACCTGGTAGAGCATCCCACAGAAACCAATGCTCCACATGCGGGTTTCACATGCCACCAACTTCACATTCACAGACAACTTCAGCGCCAAAGCCATTTTCAGATAGCCCTCAATACAAAGGCTCTAGGCGCAAATAATGGTGTGAGAGCTAATTCAATCAAGGAAACACTGCATGTTGGTGAAGCGCATATTGAAGAAGAATCAGCCGAGTGGTTCTTGTGGGGGAACAACTCCATTTGGCTCACTAACTTCACACACCATCAGGCTTCCAAGCAGCTCTCAAGGAAACTCAGTTTTCACACTCTAGGCTTAATGCCCTTTGAGTGCCTAGGACTGAAATGAACCTGGTAGAGCATCCCACACAAACCAATGCTCCACATGCGGGTTTCACATGCCACCAACTCCACATTCACAGACAACTTCAGCGCCAAAGCCATTTTCAGATAGCCCTCAATGCAAAGGCTCTAGGCGAAAATATTGGTGTGAGAGCTAATTCAATCAAGGAAACACTGCATGTTGGTGAAGCGCATATTGAAGAAGAATCAGCCGAGTGGTTCTTGTGGGAGAACAACTCCATTTGGCTCACTAACTTCACACACCATCAGGCTTCCATGTAGCTCTCAAGGAAACTCAGTTTTCACACTCTAGGCTTAATGCCCTTTGAGTGCATTATGTAGGAATGAACCTGATAGAGCATCCCACACAAACCAATGCTCCACATGCGGGTTTCACATGCCACCAACTCCACATTCACAGACAACTTCATCGCCAAAGCCATTTTCAGATAGCCCTCAATGCAAAGGCTCTAGGCGCAAATATTGGTGTGAGAGCTAATTCAATCAAGGAAACACTGCATGTTGGTGAAGCGCATATTGAAGAAGAATCAGCCGAGTGGTTCTTGTGGGAGAACAACTCCATTTGGCTCACTAACTTCACACACCATCAGGCTTCCAAGCAGCTCTCAAGGAAACTCAGTTTTCACACTCTAGGCTTAATGCCCTTTGAGTGCCTAGGACTGAAATGAACCTGGTAGAGCATCCCACACAAACCAATGCTCCACATGCGGGTTTCACATGCCACCAACTCCACATTCACAGACAACTTCAGCGCCAAAGCCATTTTCAGATAGCCCTCAATACAAAGGCTCTAGGCGCAAATATTGGTGTGAGAGCTAATTCAATCAAGGAAACACTGCATGTTGATGAAGCGCAAATTGAAGAAGAATCAGCCGAGTGGTTCTTGTAGGAGAACAACTCCATTTGGCTCACTAACTTCACACACCATCAGGCTTCCAAGCAGCTCTCAAGGAAACTCAGTTTTCACACTCTAGGCTTAATGCCCTTTGAGTGCATTATGTAGGAATGAACCTGGTAGAGCATCCCACACAAACCAATGCTCCACATGCGGGTTTCACATGCCACCAACTCCACATTCACAGACAACTTCAGCGCCACAGCCATTTTCAGATAGCCCTCAATGCAAAGGCTCTAGGCGAAAATATTGGTGTGAGAGCTAATTCAATCAAGGAAACACTGCATGTTGGTGAAGCGCATATTGAAGAAGAATCAGCCGAGTGGTTCTTGTGGGAGAACAACTCCATTTGGCTCACTACGTCACACACCATCAGGCTTCCAAGCAGCTCTCAAGGAAACTCAGTTTTCACACTCTAGGCTTAATGTCCTTTGAGTGCCTAGGACTGAAATGAACCTGGTAGAGCATCCCATACGAACCAATGCTCCACATGCGGGTTTCACATGCCACCAACTCCACATTCACAGACAACTTCAGCGCCAAAGCCATTTTCAGATAGCCCTCAATACAAAGGCTCTAGGCGCAAATATTGGTGTGAGAGCTAATTCAATCAAGGAAACACTGCATGTTGATGAAGCGCATATTGAAGAAGAATCAGCCGAGTGGTTCTTGTGGGAGAACACCTCCATTTGGCTGACTAATTTCACACACCATCAGGCTTCCAAGCAGCTCTCAAGGAAACTCAGTTTTCACACTCTAGGCTTAATGCCGTTTGAGTGCCTAGGAATGAAATGCACCTGGTCGAGCATCCCACACAAACCAATGCTCCACATGCAGGTTTCACATGCCACCAACTCCACATTCACAGACAACTTCAGCGCCAAAGCCATTTTCAGATAGCCCTCAATGCAAAGGCTCTAGGCGAAAATATTGGTGTGAGAGCTAATTCAATCAAGGAAACACTGCATGTTGGTGAAGCGCATATTGAAGAAGAATCAGCCGAGTGGTTCTTGTGGGAGAACAACTCCATTTGGCTCACTAACTTCACACACCATCAGGCTTCCAAGCAGCTCTCAAGGAAACTCAGTTTTCACACTCTAGGCTTAATGCCCTTTGAGTGTCTACGACTGAAATGAAGCTTGGTGAGCTTCCCGCACCAACCAATGCTCCACAGGCAGGTTTCACATGCCACCAACTCCACATTCACAGACAACTTCAGCGCCAAAGCCATTTTCAGATAGCCCTCAATGCAAAGGCTCTAGGCCCAAATATTGGTGTGAGAGCTAATTCAATCAAGAAAACACTGCATGTTGGTGAAGGGCATATTGAAGAAGAATCAGCCGAGTGGTTCTTGTGGGAGAACAACTCCATTTGGCTCACTAACTTCACACACCATCAGGCTTCCAAGCAGCTCTCAAGGAAACTCAGTTTTCACACTCTAGGCTTAATGCCCTTTGAGTGCATTATGTAGGAATGAACCTGGTAGAGCATCCCACACAAACCAATGCTCCACATGCGGGTTTCACATGCCACCAACTCCACATTCACAGACAACTTCAGCGCCAAAGCCATTTTCAGATAGCCCTCAATGCAAAGGCTCTAGGCGCAAATATTGGTGTGAGAGCTAATTCAATCAAGGAAACACTGCATGTTGGTGAAGCGCATATTGAAGAAGAATCAGCCGAGTGGTTCTTGTGGGTGAACAACTCCATTTGGCTCACTAACTTCACACACCATCAGGCTTCCAAGCAGCTCTCAAGGAAACTCAGTTTTCACACTCTAGGCTTAATGCCCTTTGAGTGCCTAGGACTGAAATGAACCTGGTAGAGCATCCCACACAAACCAATGCTCCACATGTGGGTTTCACATGCCACCAACTCCACATTCACAGACAACTTCAGCGCCAAAGCCATTTTCAGATAGCCCTCAATGCAAAGGCTCTAGGCCCAAATATTGGTGTGAGAGCTAATTCAATCAAGGAAACACTGCATGTTGATGAAGCGCATATTGAAGAAGAATCAGCCGAGTGGTTCTTGCGGGAGAACAACTCCATTTGGCTCACTAACTTCACACACCATCAGGCTTCCAAGCAGCTCTCAAGGAAACTCAGTTTTCACACTCTAGGCTTAATGCCCTTTGAGTGCCTAGGACTGAAATGAACCTGGTAGAGCATCCCACACAAACCAATGCTCCACATACGGGTTTCACATGCCACCAACTCCACATTCACAGACAACTTCAGCGCCAAAGCATTTTCAGATAGCCCTCAATGCAAAGGCTCTAGGCCCAAATATTGGTGTGAGAGCTAATTCAATCAAGGAAACACTGCATGTTGATGAAGCGCATATTGAAGAAGAATCAGCCGAGTGGTTCTTTCGGGAGAACACCGCCATTTGGCTCACTAACTTCACACACCATCAGGCTTCCAAGCAGCTCTCAAGGAAACTCAGTTTTCACACTCTAGGCTTAATGCCCTTTGAGTGCCTAGGACTGAAATGAACCTGGTAGAGCATCCCACACAAACCAATGCTCCACATGCGGGTTTCACATGCCACCAACTCCACATTCACAGACAACTTCAGCGCCAAAGCCATTTTCAGATAGCCCTCAATGCAAAGCCTCTAGGCGAAAATATTGGTGTGAGAGCTAATTCAATCAAGGAAACACTGCATGTTGGTGAAGCGCATATTGAAGAAGAATCAGCCGAGTGGTTCTTGTGGGACAACAACTCCATTTGGCTCACTAACTTCACACACCATCAGGCTTCCAAGCAGCTCTCAAGGAAACTCAGTTTTCACACTCTAGGCTTAATGCCCTGTGAGTGCATTAGGTAGGAATGAACCTGGTAGAGCATCCCACACAAACCAATGCTCCACATGCGGGTTTCACATGCCACCAACTCCACATTCACAGACAACTTCAGCGCCAAAGCCATTTTCAGATAGCCCTCAATGCAAAGGCTCTAGGCGCAAATATTGGTGTGAGAGCTAATTCAATCAAGGAAACACTGCATGTTGGTGAAGCGCATATTGAAGAAGAATCAGCCGAGTGGTTCTTGTGGGAGAACAACTCCATTTGGCTCACTAACTTCACACACCATCAGGCTTCCATGCAGCTCTCAAGGAAACTCAGTTTTCACACTCTAGGCTTAATGCCGTTTGAGTGCCTAGGACTGAAATGAACCTGGTAGAGCATCCCACACGAACCAATGCTCCACATGCGGGTTTCACATGCCACCAACTCCACATTCACAGACAACTTCAGCGCCAAAGCCATTTTCAGATAGCCCTCAATGCAAAGGCTCTAGGCGCAAATATTGGTGTGAGAGCTAATTCAATCAAGAAACACTGCATGTTGGTGAAGCGCATATTGAAGAAGAATCAGCCGAGTGGTTCTTGTGGGGGAACAACTCCATTTGGCTCACTAACTTCACACACCATCAGGCTTCCAAGCAGCTCTCAAGGAAACTCAGTTTTCACACTCTAGGCTTAATGCCCTTTGAGTGCATTATGTAGGAATGAACCTGGTCGAGCATCCCACACAAACCAATGCTCCACATGCGGGTTTCACATGCCACCAACTCCACATTCACAGACAACTTCAGCGCCAAAGCCATTTTCAGATAGCCCTCAATGCAAAGGCTCTAGGCGCAAATATTGGTGTGAGAGCTAATTCAATCAAGGAAACACTGCATGTTGGTGAAGCGCATATTGAAGAAGAATCAGCCGAGTGGTTCTTGTGGGAGAACAACTCCATTTGGCTCACTAACTTCACACACCATCAGGCTTCCAAGCAGCTCTCAAGGAAACTCAGTTTTCACACTCTAGGCTTAATGCCCTTTGAGTGCATTAGGTAGGAATGAACCTGGTAGAGCATCCCACACAAACCA